>NC_051327.1:23280564-23477511 GCF_015220235.1 Choloepus didactylus | reverse complement strand
CAGAATAAAGGCGCACAAATATCTAAGTCAACTTCAAGAAAGAAAGGGTGGAGAAGAGGACTTTCCTTACCAGCTATGAAGACATACTGCAAAGACATGGTAATTTTTTAAAAAGCGTGTGGGTGCAGAACCAGAAAAGTGGACCCGTGGAGCAGAATGGAAATCCCAGAGGCACAGCCAGGACTTTATGTACCTTAGCATCCCATAAAGGCCGCCCCACGAGGCATTGTAGAAAGGAGAGACTGCTGAGGAGATGGAAGGACTGAGTCTCCATACAGAGAGAAATAAACTGTATCCCTGTCCAATGTCACATTCTAGAGGAGATTCCAAATTCTCCAACACCTTTTATAAAAGCCACCTATGGCAGGAATAGAGGAGAGAGTCTTTATGAGCTGAGGATGCGATGAACTTCTTAAAACTTCAAAAGCATAAGCCACAAGAGAAAGAAATGAGGGGTTTCACTAGGTCAAAATAAATATTTTTGTTCAATGAAGGGCAATGTAGACAATATATAGTCTTTAAATGTCAGAAGAGGAGCAGTTATTTGCATAAAAATGATGAGGGGTAGGACTTAGAATATACAAGAAACTTTCAGAAATCAATAAGAAAAAGAGAGGAATCCCATCTGAGAAATGGCCAAAGGACAGGAATAGATAATTTGCAGAAGAGGAAACCCAAAGACTGACAAGAATATAAAGAGAGATGCCCAAACCCATTCATAACCAGATCATGGAAACTGAACAATAAAATGTATCACTTTACCTCTATTAGATTGGCAAAAATTGGGAAGTTGAGTAAAGTCAAGTGGGCCACAGAGCATTGTCATGCACGAGTGGTGGGAGCATGGGTTCCTGTAGCTGTTCCAGAGAATAGCATGGCACTACCTGGCTAATCTAAGTAAACGTACACCCGATGGCCTGGCAATTACATGGCTGGGTGTATTTCCCCAGGAAATCCACGCGTAGATCCAACAGTGCACACATTCGAGAGTGTTCTCACAGCGTTTGATGGGGGGGATTTGGGTGCCATCTGTGTGCCCATGGTTGGAGGGGGCTAGGTAAAACATTGGTTTGCAGACAAAGGGACACCATGCAGCAGTCAGAAACAAAGGAAGCTTCTACAGCCAGCAGCATAAGGCTGAGTGACCTAAGAAAGAGACAGAGTAAGACCTATAGCATAATATTACTTATATAAAATAAAAATCTGTGCACAGAAAACAATACACCTTCCAAAAGAATCCATCAAACCAAACATTAGAAATTAAATATATTTCAATGATTGTCTTTGGTAGGGGGAATGGAGTACGCAGACAAAAGGGAATATACTTTAAAGATAAAACAAGAGAAGGTACTTGTACAGATAAGCAAGAATATGCCATGAACATAAGAGTATGATTATCTTTATCTTCTGCACTTGAGGCACCGAAACAATAACAAAATAAGCCTATGTCTTCAGGTATGGCTTGATCCAGGCTCTCAATTATGTTCTAAGGGCTCCGTCGCTCTTTTTCCCTCTAGCACCCGTTCTGCTTTCCTCTGTATTGACTTCACTCTCAGGCAGGCTCCCTTCATGTGGTGGTCCCCAGGGATTCCAGGCTTATAGCCCACATGCTCAGCCACCCCAGCAAGAGGGTCAAGTGTCAGCAAAAGTCCCAAGGCTGATACCCATTGGACCAATCTGGATTACCTACATATCTCTGAACCAATCAGTTACTGGATCAAGGAGAATGGAATCAGCTGATTGGCTAAGCCTGGCTCAAGTCCCACCCCTGGAGATGGGGAGCGGGACCTAACCTCCTGAACCCCATGATCTGAAAATAGGGGAGGTTCAGTTCCACAAACATATGTATCAGGGCTCTGCTGTGGAGAGATGGGGAATCGGAGACTGGGCAGGAACAAGCAACAGGTCAGTACTTCCAACAACCTCCCGACCCGCATCTGGGAGGCTGGGCGTAGTTTGAGGAAGCCCCAGAGTTGTGCCCGCTGGAGCCACTGCAAGCGCCTGCTGTCAGCAGCGACCTGCCCTGGGCCTCCTGCCGACCCTCGACCCTCTCCTCAAGACCCTTGTCCAGGTCCCCGAACTCCTCACTGATGGGGAAGCCTGGACTCACGTCAAGACAGGTGAGACCTTCGGGGATCAGTAACTCTCCAAGTTCTCCCCTCTCCCCACGGCTCCACACCACACCACTCGTGCCTGCCCCTCTGTCTGACCGTCCTCGTGACCCAGCCCTACTCGGTTCAATAAACTCCTAAAACATCTTCCCCGTTAGCAGATTGAGGAGGGGATGCGAGGGAGGCAGTAGAGACAGTAGCTTTGGAGATGATGGAACGTTCTAGATCTTCATTATGGCTGAGGTTATAGGACTGTACACATTTGTCAAAGTCACAGAACCACACACCAAAAAGGGTGACTTTTACTACATGTAAATGACACCGCGATAAAACTGACAAATACAAATACGCAAAAATTTAAAATAAATTGTTCCCATCCAACCACGGCCACTTTCTTTTTCAAACACCTCCTCATCCTACACATCACACATCAGGAACCACTGACGTAAAAGACGACGAACATAAATATTTCTCTCCTGCTCCATTTTCCTTTTCTCTGTTCACCAATTTTCTTCTCATTTCCCCTCAGCACACATTTTCTTCTCTTCCCTTAATAGCCTCAAGCCTATAATTAGTCCGCTCCGATAATTCTTTTATCACGTGTGTTTTATTTGTAAAACATCCACTCCCACGGCAGCCACACAATGCCTTAATTCCCAAGTCACTGATCACCACTTTCACAGTTGTACAGTATTAATAATATCTTCTATTTTGGTAGTGATTTTTTTTTTTTTTTTTTTTTGGTCTGAGGAACAAAAAGTACTTTGCAGGCATTTTATATCCCTGTGAGGTAGTTAGGGAAGGAAAAGAGATTTTGCAGATGGAAAAACATAGGCACAGAATATACCCATTCACAGGGGGCCCTCCTGAAAATCTGCAGAATTCTGTATCCAACAAGAGGGGTCTCTTGGTATCTGGCCTCAGGAGCACCCACCCCCCACTTCTGCCTGCTCAGACCCCACCCCCTCCAAGCTTGAGCGGATCTAGGGTCTCCCCAGGCCCAGTCCTGGTGGGTGAAGGGCCAAGACGGGCATCTCTTTACGAGGCTGAATGCAAGATCTGCGCCTGCCCCCCACTCGGACACAAGAGGCTCTTCCTGGCAGTCGGGTGGGAAAGGACCAAAAATGACAGAGTAATGAGCACACATGGTGGATGGATCGATGGGCTTCTTTAAACCCAGGTGCTACCCTCCCTACATCCCCTGAGGTTGGTTTTCTAAACACACAGGACACCCCAACCAGGGGTACCCCGAGCCACACCCACCCCACCAGGTCGCCCTCCAGCACAAGGCATCCATCACCAGCACCCAGAGGCACTCACTGGGCCCAAGACGTAGAGCAGGGCAGAGTCTCCCAGCCAACCCTGAGCTCCCGGGCTCGTGGTCTTTCCCTTGGAAATAGGAGCGTTGCAGATGGAATGGGGCCATACTTGGGGAGGGAAGGCCCTCCTGCAATGCAGCCAGTGTCCTCATAAGAAGGGGGAGTTCTGGACACAGGGACAGGTGGACGCAGGAGAAGATGTGACAACAGAGGCAGAGAGCGGAGCGATGTGGACACAGGGGAGAAGATGTGACAACAGAGGCAGAGAGCAGAGCGATGCGGCCACAAGCCAAGGAGCGCCAAGGACAGCGGGCAAACACCCGAAGCTGGAAAAGGCAGGAAGGGCCTCCCCTGGAATCTTCAGAGGGGCACGGCCCTGCCCACACCTGGTTTTGGGACTTCTGGGCCCCAGAAGTGGCGATGATAGATGCCTGTTGTCTTAAATCCCCCAGTTTGTGGTACTTTGTTATGGCCGCCTGGGACTATATCATACCAGGTTGATAGCACCGGTCTGGTTTGCAGTGGCCCAAACCTCTGGTCGACAACTATAAATGTCAATGATAAGTAAAATGTGGAAGAGGAAAATTGCCTTTTAATTAGCAAAAGCAGTATGGCACCCCAAATCTTTCAAAATATGGATTCCAAGAAGTAATAATAATAAAAGTCATCTTTGATGCTGAATTCACTTTTATCGGACAACTAGATTTCATTTATTCCTTCATTTCTTTACAAGTATTTATTGAGCATCAACTATGTGCCTGGCACTCGCCCACTTCTAATACTTAAGACTCTCCATTTAGTTTTTTTTAATTTTATTGTGGTGACATATACGCAGTGTCAAAGTTGCCACTTTGTCCATTTTTAAGTGTACAATTCAGTGGCGTTAATTACATTAATTGGGCTGCCATTACCACCTTCCATTTCCAAGACATTTCCATCCCCCAGAGACTCTGTCCCCATTATGCAATAACTCCCCATTCCCCTTCCCCCAGGCCCCTGGGAGGCTCTAGTCTACTTTCTGATTCTATCAATTTGTTTGTTCTAGATTTTTCATGTAAGTGGAATCATACAATATCTGTCCTTTTGACTCTGGCTTTATTTCACTCAATGCAATGCCTTGAAGTTCCAGCCATGTTGTAGTGGTGCCAGCACTACATTCCTTTTTATGGCTGAATAATATTCCATCGTGTGGAGCCCAGAACACGAAGGAGACGCTGCACGTCACGGACTCCTCCTCTGGTGGCACAGGAGCCAGGCTGCCCCCAGCTCCTTGCATCAAGCTGGGGGTCAAAGAGGCATTTGTTGGTTTTTTAATGCATGCCCTCCGTGTTCCTTTCTCACGTCATCTCTCGCTTACATCATAACCCAGCACAGGAGGCTTCCAGCTGGAAGGGAGCTTGGGACACGGCCCCTTTTTGAGTAATTGTGTTTCTGGTTGACAGGGAGCTGCACAGAAGCCATCGTGCTCGAAGGCCCGGGGCTGAGAAGCTCTGCTCGTCCGACTCGGTGAGCGCCAGCTGGTCACCACAGCTGGGTCCCTGCGCTTGACAAGACTCTCAGGGTATCTGGAAGCCACCATTTCCAAATTAGGTAGGTGACTTGGGGTTTCAAGTTTCCACCCCAGCCAGAGGGGATTTTTATCATCGGGACTCAAGAGTAAGGAGTTGAGGCTCCAGGATGAGCAGGAGCCAGGGATGGGGCTCCCCGGGGACCCAGCCTCGGTGCTGCCCTCTCGGCGTGCCTGGGGACGCGGGAGAGGTGACCTCTGCCAGAAGCAGGCAGGGTTTGTCCCTGCTGTGCTCGCAAGGGCGGCTGACTGAGCTGGGGCCTCCTGGGACCAGCTCCACCTGCCTCGGGGAGAGCCCCCGCTTGGACGGCTTTCCCCACTCGCCTCCCAGGGCAAAGGCCTGTGCCAAGGACAGACATCGGACAGACACGGCTGCTCCCACTCGGCCATGAGATGGAGGGTTCCAAAAGCGAGTCGATGTCCGCTGCGTCTTGAAGGTGGCTGGCACACAGCCCCAAAGGCAGCCTGGAAACACGATTTTAGCTAAAGCCTCGATACTGCATGTCCTCGTTTGCTAATGCTGCAGAATGCAAAACACCAGAGATGGATAGGCTTTTATAAAAAGGGGGTTTATTTGGGTATACAGTTACAGTCTTAAGGCCATAAAGTGTCCAAGGTAACACATGAGTAATCGAGTACCTTCACTGGAGGATGGCCAATGGTGTCCGGAAAACCTCTGTTAGCTGGGAAGGCACGTGGCTGGGTCTGCTCCAAAGTTCTGGTTTCAAAATGGCTTTCTCCCAGGACATTCCTCTCTAGCAAGCTTGCTCTTCTTCAAAATGTCACTCACAGCTGCACTCTGTTTCCTCTCCTTGAGCCAGCTCATTTATATGGTTCCACTGATCAAGGTCCACCCTGAATGGGTGGGGCCACGCCTCCATGGAAATATCCCATCAGTTATCATCTACAGTTGGGTGGGGCACATCTCGAAGCAAACAACCTAATTCAAACGTTCCAACTTATTCCCCACTATTCTGTCTGCCCCACAAGATTGCATCAAAGAATATGGCTTTTTCTGGGGGACATAATACATTCAAACCACCACACTGCACATACGTCTTGTCATCACCATGGTCTCCTAACAGTAGCGGACGGGAAAACGCTTCTGTTTCCTTGGCACTGGTAGTCAGTGTCCTAATCTGGGTTTCTCTAGAAGCAGCACTGAGGCATGGTGTGCTGGTTTGAATGTATTATGTCCCCCAGAAAAAGCCATATTCTTTGATGCAATCTTGTGGGGCAGACATAATAGTGGGGAATAAGTTGGAACGTTTGGATTAGGTTGTTTGCATAGAGATGTGCCCCACCCAACTGTAGATGATAACTGATGGGATATTCCCGTGGAGGCGTGGCCCCACCCATTCAGGGTGGGCCTTGATCAGTGGAGCCATATAAATGAGCTGATTCAAAGAGAAGGAACTCAGTGCAGCTGTGAGTGACGTTTTGAAGAGGAGCAAGCTTGCTAGAGAGGAATGTCCTGGGAGAAAGCCATTTTGAAACCAGAACTTTGGAGCAGACCCAGCCACGTGCCTTCCCAGCTAGCAGAAGTTTTCCGGACACCATTGGCCATTGTCCAGTGAAGGTACCCGAGTACTGATGTGTTACCTTGGACGCTTTATGGCCTTAAGACTGTAACTGTGTAGCCAAATAAATCCCCTTTTTATAAAAGCCAATCCGTCTCTGGTGTTTTGCATTCCTCAGCATTAGCAAACTAGAACACATGGATTTGAGGGCTACACGAGGAGGGAGAGCGAGTTATCCTTCCATTTCCCAGCCAAGCAGACTGAGCCTCCAGGAAACAGAAGACGCTGCCCAAGGGCCCAGCACGTGTGTCAGCTACAGGCCTTCGTCCATAGGACCAGCTCGGCCCAGGGGTGACCACCCTGTCCTTGGACCTGCCCTGTCCCCCATCCTGGGGGCCACGAAGACCCCTGCCTCTTACCACAAATCCCAAAATGCACTTGCTTCCCCGAAACTTCCAGAATATTCCACATGCAGATAAAATACATGGCTCCTGAGATCACTTCTTCAAAGTCACTTTGACACAGTCAGGGCTTTATCTGGAGATGGAAGGCAGCCACCAAAACAGAGGACGTGTATTTTATGCAAGTAAGAGTAAGACCATGGCGTATGTCGAATGTACAAATCCCAAATAACCTATCTTCAACTCTTAGGGCAGTAAACTGCTGACTCATTTACTGTTACCCTTGTTGAAATATACCAAACCTGTGGATTAGAAGCAATGCTGGAATTTGTTGTCCATGGTTTTCCCCACTTCCCTAAAGCTTAGCATTTCAGACATTTAGGGGTCACATCACCAAACTGGCCTCTGTAAGGTTCACGTCCATTAACAGTCCCGCAGGGGCTCTGGAGGCCGGCTCAACGCATGGGACATACTTGGTAAATGTGTTTTTTAATGAGGGAAAACTGAATAAACTCGCCCAGCCTGTTTTGCCTTCTGTGCCAGGAGGGTTTCACACGCGTGACCACTCCCAGCCCGTCCCCTGCCTCCCTCCGGGGCTGGCCCTCTCTGGTTGTCCTACAATGACAGGTGCCACAGCGTCTCTTCATTTCCTTCTTCAGAGAGAAGTTTCTCATTCTCACAGATGGCTGCTCCCACATAATGCAAATAGTCACCTCTTCATGGCCTAAGAAGAGCATTTATTTAATCCAGCTGGCAGATGTTTTACATGGAAGTTTCCAGTGCAAACACGAGGACGGAGCCAACAGGTCGGGGACTGAACTGCTCCTTTACTGGGTGTTCACGTAACCCGGCGAGCCCCCACTGCACCGGAGGAGTGAAAAGGAGAGGGGTCAGGCTCAGGACCCAGGCTCAGAGGGAAAATATGAAGCCACCTGCCACTGCCTCCTTCCCGCCTGCCTTCCCACCACCATGATAATAACCACGATCCGTGTTTGCCCAGCATCTTGCTTCTTTTCAAAACACTTCCATATCCAAATCTCACCTGATCCTTACCACACCTCTGTGTGGGTAGAACACAGATCTGATAATCCCACGACATCCTGGCTCAGCCCCCTCAGCGAGGGCAGGGCTGAGCTTCTCCAGGCAAGCGAGCCGGCCGGGCTGCCTCTGGTGGCAGCCAGAATGCGAGGGTGTGCGGGGGTCCCCAGGCAGGGGGGCTATTTAGGAACGCCACATGCTGGCAGCAGCCGAGCTGAGATAGGCCTCTCCGGGCAGGGAGGTGGCCCGCATCCTGCAGGTGGGAATGGAAATTGGTTCAAGCTTTCTAAAACACCGTGTGTCCCCAGACCTGCTGGATTTGGAAACCCTGGGACAATCCAGTCGGTGGGAAAAATCAGCAGTTACATCACTGGATCCCAATTCCGGTTCTGCCACCCGCGGGCCTGGCGACCTTGTGTGGAGTGTCAGACGGCTCTCCGATCCCCGTGTTTTTCGTCTGTGGCTGGACTTTGGTGGTTTTCAGCCTTTAAGGTCTCAGGGCTTGTGATACAAAGACCAAGAGATCCACAGTCCTGAGAAAGATGTTTCCAGGTTCACAGACACGTACGGACACATTTGCAAATATTACAAAGCACTGGTTTGAGCCTAAATTTTATCTGGCACCAGTTAAGAGGTTCTGCTCCTAAACCACATGGTATCTGGTAGAAGAGCAGAAGGGTCCAATGCTTGAACCCTGCAATCAGGTAGACCTGGGTTCAAACCCAGCCTCGCTCGTCGTGTGATCTTGGACGAGTTGTTTAATCTCTTTAGGCTCCGTTTTACTCTACGTCTGTAAAATGGAACTAATAATACTATCTACTTTGGGAAACATGGGGTCATTGCGAAGATTAGATGAAATGAGACAGTCAGTCCCCATAAACATCAGTGTTATTGGGATCGTTCTCATTTAATGATGAAAACATTTACTCCCTGGCTAGTTAACTTAGTTACTGGATGCAAAAAAAAAATTGCCAAAACGTGAAAAATCCTTGGGCTAATCAAGAGACTATTTTAGAACTATATAACCTACAGATTTGGAATTTTCTATTCATTTTTAGCCCCACAATTTGTTAAGCTGCCTCCCCGAGCCCCAGCCCCTGGAAACACTAAGGGATTCCGAGTGAGCACCAGATGCACCTTCCTCATCCTCACCTGCCCAGCCCAGCCCCTCCTGCCCCGTCACATTCTCTCGGGTTGACAGTTTCTTGGCCACCAGCTCGTGGAGCACCAAGCCCTGTGTGTGGGGCCTGCCAGGAAACTCGAAACTCTAACCGTATGACTTATAATTCCACAGAACCCTGACAGGTGAGTTTTTGCTCCACAAAAAGGAGATGGGAGCTGTTTTGTCTTGCGATCCTATGATCCACTTGGAGTTTTTCCCCTTATCAATGTCAAGGCTAGTAGGCACGAACTCGAATGCTTACAGCAGCAAGGCAGCTAGCGTATCAGTGGAGACTCTGGGAGAAGGAATTATCCTCAGGTTTCAGTTTTGCGACTGCCCTTGACAGAGGCCTTGTGGTTGGGGACAGTGGGGCATGGTGGAGACTGAGGCTAACTAGTGACATGTGCTATGTTATAATTGGGAATGAGAGCCCAATTTTTCCGGATTCTCTGGGTTGTTTTTTGTTTTTTGTTGTTTGTTTGTTTGTTTTCAGAAATCCCCTAAATTTTAAAATATCAGCTTGATTTTTTTTTTTTTTAACACTGTGGGGTAAATAGAACATAAACTGCGGCCGGATTTGGCCATTGAACCATCATTTTCGTTGCGCCTGCTCCCCTCAGTCCTCACCATCACCTCCAGTGTGTGTGGACAGGGCAGAGTGGCCACAGCCACCGTGTGGTTGTCCAGGTGGTGCCCGGCCCAAGGGCACCCCATCTAGGAGACTGCCCTTTCTGTGGCAGGCACCCCAAGATCCACACTGTGACTTTCAGCAGTCGTGCAGCAGAAGGCAGTAGCAGGCCATGCGCTCCCAAAGCCGGGGTATCACAAAGCTTCCAGCAGATGAAGTAAACTGTCCTGAGGACTAGGGTGTCCCTTCCTCATTCTCACAGAGTTGTCGGAAGTGGCAGCAGCCCTGAAGGTGCAGAATATTGAAATCAATGACCCCATGCTTTCTGATGAGACTGCAAAATGGAAGTTCAAAATACAGAGTATCAGTGTGGTTAAAAAACAACCAGCATTCCTGCACTGCTGGTGAGGGTGTCAAGTGGTGCACCCCACCATGGAGACTGTTTGGCAGCACCTAATAAAGCTGAGCATGCAAATACCCGTGACCCAGCAATTCTTCTAGGTATATACTCAACAGCATGTATTTGCCTACGTGCACCAAAAAGCATGTACTACACCCAAGGGAACTGAAAACAGGGACTCAGATAGACACTTGTACACAAACGTTCTCAGCAGAACCCAAAGGTGGAAGCAGCCCAAGTGTCCGTGGACCGATGATGGATAAACAAAACATGGTCTATCCATGCAACGGGACATTGACCCCTGGAAAAAGGAATGACATTCTGATCCGTGCTACCCCATGGGTGAACCTCAACAACATGCCGAGTGAAAGAAGCCAGACCCAGCAGGACAAATATCATATGATCCTACTTACATGAAATATCTAGAATAAGCACACCCATGGAGACAGAGAGTAAATTAAAGGTTAGCAGAGGCTGGAGGGAATTGCTTAATGTGGACAGAGCTTCTGTTTGGGGTAATGAAAAAAAGTATTGGTGATGGATGGCAATGAGGGTAGCACGATATTGTGAATATAACTAATGCCACTGAATTGTGCACTTCGAAATTGTTTAAATGGCAAATGTTGTGATTATACATGTCTACAACCACAATATAAAAACAAGAGAGAGAGGAAAGAAAACCATCGCAGGCAAGAGGGCTGAATAACAGTGCAAGTGTCAGGAAAGAAAATAGTGGCCAAGAATAGGAACTCTAACATCAGGACACTTGGATGGATGCCGGACCCAAGCTCCACCACACACACGCACACACGCACACACACACTCACACACATGTTTACACTCAGGCACACACTTGCAGACACACACACACGTACCAGAAGATTCACAGGCTCACTGTAATAGCCCAGACTGGAAAAAGCTCACATGTCCATCAGTACAAGATAGACAATTGTGGTGTATTCACATAGCGGCAAAGCAGCTGAACAAAGAGCCTCTCCACACGCCGACAGGAACGGATCTCGTAAAAGTAACAGAGATCAAATGAAGCCTGGTGTGAAAGCAAACATCCTGTATGATTCACTTACATAAAATGTAAACAACACACAAAGCCAATCTCTGGTGTCCGAAGTCGGGCCAGCAGTTTCCCTGGGGGTGAGCGGGTCGTGGCTGAAAGGGGAGCACGAGAGTCTTCTAGGGGCCAGTCAGGCTGTTTCTTGGCCACACAGGAGGGTTCACCATGGGGAAATCCACCGAGCTGGGCACTGTGCGTGGTGCACTTACTGTGTGCATGTTATACTCCAACAAGCAAAGGTCAAAAGCAAGCGTCACGAGAGAGAGGGAGAGCAAACCACCAGGCCCTGGCACCCCCGCTGGGCGCAGCGCCCACGGCAGCGTGGCCGGAATCTGGCATGCTGTGCTTCTTGCAGTGGAGAAGCAGCTCCTTGGCATGGCCACGTCAACAGCAGACCGCCAGGATTTGGTGACGGGAATTCTTGTTTCTGCTTGCTGCCAGGCCAGGCTGGCATTTGCAATTAGAAAGCATGATCGGCCTCTTGTTTCCCAGAGGAAATGGAAATGCTAAAAGTTATCAGCCCATCGTTTAACAATTTATGACCATGGTGGGAGGTAGACGAGGTTGATTTATGATTCCACCCAGATGGAGCAGCCACCCGTCTCCCCAGTGCAGAAAGGGAGATGCTCGGTGGGTCCTGGGGGGCAGAGGGGCAACAGGCAGGAACCCCTTGGGGTCAACGGGCAGAGACTGGACGTCCCGTCTGCCATGGGATGACTGAGCGGACAGTGGGGGCTGTGGGGATCCCGTGGTCTCTGTCTCCTCCCCTGGTCATGGGGTGCTTTGCTTTTGCAGCACCTGCAACCCGCTTTCACGTTCCTTTGCCCACACAGCAGAAATGGAGAAAGGCCTGCAGTTCTCTGCCTCCTCTCCACTCGGCAGGGCCTCAGCCAGCGACTAAAGCCCAGCACCCTGGGGCCTAACTCGCTCTCCGGAGTCCCCCCCGGCTCAGGATGAGCCCCCTCTGAGGGACGGGGCCCCAAATCTCCCCCTTGTTCGCCTCCTTGGCCTCGTACTCCTGACGGACCTCCACGGGCAGCACGTCCTTCACTAGGACCTGCACGCAAACCCTCACCTTGGGGTCTGTTTCCGGAAAACCTGACCTAAACCTGAGTGGGGAAAATGGATTCCAGCATCTGGGAGACTTAGAAAGGTGAAGCGCACGTGGCGAGGCCTCCTGCAGGGGTCTGCAAGCTCCAGCAGGCAGCGTGCAACCACCGTCATCGTTTCCAGGATCTGCTGTTACTCGGGTTGTGGTGTTTTCTTTTGGGACACGGGCATACGTCCTCCCACCCGCCCTACACAGGGCTCCTGCCTCCACCGGGGCCTGGAACTCGGAGAATGCTCTTTCCGTAAAAGCAGCAGCAACAGCGGACATCAGTGCAGCACGGGGCAGCTGGCAAAGCAGTTCCCGGGAACACCTTCTGAGCCCGCGTGTTTCCAAACAATCGTTCTCAAAGTCCTCCGGGTCCTGGCAGTCTTCGTCCCATTTGGTCAGAGCTCACCCTTCGCAATCCAGGAGGCCCGGTTCAAATTCGGCACACCGCTTCACAACCTTGTGCTCACAAACGGGTTCCTGAAACCAAACGCTCTGCCCTCCGAATGTCCTCATCTCCTGAATGGAAACAAGAATGCCAACCCCTCAGGATTCTAGAGAGAATTACGAAAGATAATATTAAATGGCAAATATGCATTTGGGGAGGTGCCCAGCTGCATTAACCGTTAGAAAAATACACATTAAAATGACAAGATATCAATAACTCCACGTGCCCACTGGATTGCACAAAATAAAGTCTGCTGGTTTGTCCGATGTAGAGCAGCTGGTACAGTGTTAGGTTGCTGGTGGGTGCAAAAAGTGGAACCCCTACCTGGAAAAATATTTGGCAGCACCCACAAAAGCCAACCGTGCATATACCCTGTGCCTCGGAAGTTCCACTTCCCAGGAGGAATGAGGCTGTGGGCATCATCACCCACAGACATGCCCAAGAATGTCCACAGGACCTTGATTTGTAATAGGCAAAAGCTGGAAACTGCCCGCACGTCTGTCAACAGCCAATGGGTAGTTAATATGCGATATGGTCAGACAGTGAGGAGGGTGAGCACGCTTCTCCAGCCATAGGTGACTCTCACAGAGACACTGAGCAAAGATGCCAAAAAGAAAAGCATACACAGGTATGATTCCATTTAGACGAAATTCAAAAACAGGCAAAGCTAACCTGGGGTGATGGACGTTAGAGTGGAGGTGTGCCTTCGCCCGTGGGCTTCTGGGAAGGGGCTCCCTGGGAGTGGGTCAGGCGGGGCTCCCAGGTAAACAGGGAGGCAAGGGCTTTGTGAAGCTCTGATTCAGATGTGGTGTCTTCGCGACTGTAAGTTACCCCTCGATAGGAAAGTCGAGAGAACTCAAGTGTCCATCAACAGAAGGCTGGACAAACAAAATGCTGTCTATCCGTACAGTGGAATATTACTCAGCCATAAAAAGGAATGGAGTTCAGAGCCACGCTACAACACAGACAAACCTCCAGAGAAGCCGGACACAAAAGGACAAATAGTGTATGATTCCACTTATGTGAAACATCCAGAGTGAGCAAATTCACAGGAATAGAAAGTAGATTTGGGGTTCCCAGAAGCAGAGGGAGGGTGAATGGGGAACTATTGCTTGATGGGCACGGTTTCTGTTTGAGGAGATGAAAAAAATTGGAAAATGGGTGTGATGGTGGCTGCACAACATTGTAAATGTAATTAATGGCACTGAATTGTACACTTAAAAACAGTTAAAATGGCAAATTTTACATTATGTGTATGTGTGTAATGTTACTGCAATAAAAATAAAAGAGAGAGAGCGAGAGAGAGAGGAGAGCGAACTCCATCACAGTTGAGGGGGCTGAGTAACAGGGCAAGAGTTATTACAAGGAAATAAAATAATGACAAAAAACAGGGGTTCTAAAATCAGGACACCTGGGTGGATTCTGGGTTCTGAGCTCCACCAGAAAATGAAAATCTTTGTTAGGTAGAGAGACAGACAGAAAGACAGACAGACGGAGAGAGAGATAGAGATATATAACCACCATACATTCCTGGTTCTTTTTTCCTTCAAGGATTATTTATTTAAAAAGCGAAACAACCCCTCTGGCAGCCCTGCTGGGCACTGCAGGGAGGCCGGACCTCGCCCCGAGCCAGCAGCATGGCCACGTCGGTGCGCACTGGCTCCACGTGATGCCAGGGGACCTGTCACATGAGCCGGGGGGGCGTGTCCCTGGGGGATGCATCGGAAAACGTTCGTGCTTCTAGAGATCAGCTTCCTCGGTGGTGAGGAAGGCAAGGCCGGCTCGATTCCCAAACCCCCTCACTTCTCCGAGGCCACCAGGGAGCTCCAAGGAGGAAGGCAGCCAGGTTGAATGGAAGGACGAGTTCCGAGAGCACACCTCACAAGCTGTGTCTGTACCCACGGAAACATGGTAACAACCTAAGTGTCCATCAGTAGGGGACTGGTAAATAAATTAGGGTGGATCCACATGGTGGCCACTGGGTAGCCTCTTAAAATGGTTGTTTGCAAGTGAATTCTAAATTCATTTAGACAGAGAGGGATCTGTGCCTCCCATCCCAGTGTCATGAAAGCAGCTCCGTTTTTACCTATTTCATGAAGCAAGCATTCCTTTAAGATTTCTTTTATTTTAAAAAATCCAGAAAACTACTAGTTAGTTAAATATTCACTGTTATGAATAGATTATTAATGATAGTTCTCTCTAGGGAGTGGGATTACAGGTGATTTTGATTTTTCTTTTTTTTTTTTTCTCCTTATGCATATCCCCCCCCACTTTTTGAGCACAATAAATTTAAATGCATTGTTTTTGTAATAAGGAAAAAATAAATTATGGTATCAGTCTTCCTTGGTTGCAAGCCACAGAAAGTAAAAAACTAATCTAAGCGAAAAGAAATCATAGGAAGGCTCTTAGGGGTTGGGGTAGAGAACACAACTTGCCCACCCAATATCCATTCTCTCCCCCTTCCTTCCTAATAGAAGCCTGATTTTAGAGAGGAAATGAGTCCAGTTAAACTGCACTTCTCATCTTTCCTTTAAACTCTGGGTTATCAAGTGATATTTATTATGATAAGATATAAATAGAAGATTGAAATTCTGGGAAAGCTTTTTTTAAGTGACTGTCTACAATGACAATATCCTTTTGACTCTCCTCCCTTCCTCCTTTCTCCTGTCTGGAAGCTGGAATATCAACATGATGGCTGGTGCTGCAGCAGCAATCCTGTGGCTACTAGTTGGCCTTGAGAATGGAAGCCATATGCTGAGGACTGTAGAGCAGAAAGACAGGAAGATCCTGGGACACTGATGACATCATGGAGCCACCGGCCAGATGTGGGCTGTCTGGCTCTGATATTTAAGCCACTGTTGTTGTTTTTTTCTGCATGCAAATTCATCCATAATCGATCCAAGACTCACTGGATAAAGAAGAATCTGGAGAACCACACTTAGAAATGGGCAGCTTGAGACTCAAGAAGCACGAGCCAACCTTGAAGTTACAGATGGTGGCTCTCTTTCTTGAGGGTACAGCTGTGTTAATAAACTGTCACCAGTGTCCCAAAGCAAGCCACTCCCTTTCCTGGAAGCTAAGTTACATTAAAGGAGAAGAACAAACAAGTATGCAAATTTCCCTACTAAAAGTCACTCTTTGGAGATTTTGCTTGTTCCTCTTCTGATGATTCCACAGAGAAACTTACCCTCTCAGTGTCTCAAAATGAGACAGTTATGAGTAGCTGTGTCCCCATTCTCCATCACGAAGGAGAAACTGTCCACACCTCCACCAGGTGAGCAGCCCCAAGGTCCAAGATGTTCAGACAAGCCATGAAGCCCACCTCAGGCAGAAAGCTGGACACACAGTGGAAAATATCTAAATATGGCTTAACATAGTGTTTGCTAGGGAATAAAAAGATTGCAAAGCCCTTTGGAGTCCTGGAATCTCCATCTTATTCTAGTTTCCACAATCTAATTATTACCTACCCCTGCAGGGGGGGTGAACCCCTAATATTGGCATGTCCTAAAACAAAAGGTCTGAGAGAGAAACCGGTGAGGATGGAAAAATCTTCACTGTTCGCTCGCCTCTTTGTTCTTTTGCCCCACATTCAGCTTCCAGAGAAAAAGCATCCAGTTGGGTCTAGCTTGGTCTATCCGACTCCCCGTTGGCTTGGGGAGGGCAGAGCCACGATTATAACCCCTGCCTCCCTCCACTGGGCTGTATCCAGCGGGAAAGGGCTAGGCGGTTCCGCAAGGAATGGACAAATGGGGGAACCGAATGAAAGTTCCATTCCAGTTAGTCAAAAACTTGTTTTAGAAAGAACACTGAAGCTCCAGATAAGCAAGGCGACACCAAAGAAACACAGCCCTATTTTAAAAGTGTTCGAGTTTCCCGGCCGAGATGGATTACATGCTGAAATCAACCTGGAAAACAATGTGATTCTCTCGAGTCAGACAAAGATGAATGAAAGCACCCCTGACAGGAGTGAGTCCACTGTCGAAGGGAGGATGCAAGATGCGTATGTAACAAACAATGAAATGGTTGGTAAGGACTGTCAGAGACACATAGCCAGAGCACCAGGGGAGAACGGAGAAGGGGGCTATCAATTTTGACAGTAAAGATCCAGGCTTCCTGGAGGAGGTGCCATTTGAGTAGGACCTTTGGTAACGGCAGGTAATGAGGATGGAAATAGAGATTTGGGCCAAAGGGTGCAGAGCTTTGAATGCAATGCTGGATTTTTCTGTAGAAAATGGAGTGTTGTGGAAGGTGTTTGAGCAGTGGGATAATATGGCCTTATCTCAGCAGCGTAGAGATTACATTGCCCCAGTGGGAGGGATTAAAGGTTAGGAGACTGATAAGAATGTTATTGCAAAAATTCAGATAAGGGACACTAAGGGGCTGCTTTGGAGTGGGGGCAGCTGGGTAATGGGGAGGCAGGGCGGGCCCTTAGGAGCAGTTGGATGTCGGGGTCAGGAGGAAGGTGACCCAAGATTTGTGTCCTGGGCGGTCTCAGGTGAACTGGGGAATTCAGGAGCCGTGTGAAGGGGGAAGATGGGGAGGTCGATCCGGGTCAGGGAGAGCTTGGGATGTCTGAGAGACACCCAGCTGGAGATATCCTACAGGCAGATGGAAATCTGGGTCCAAAGCTCAGGAAGGAAATGTCACCAGTCGTTACCTTTGAGCACTGGAATTGTGGGTGTTTGTGCTTGATTACTTTCAGGATCCTTAATGAGCATGTGTTACTTGTATAGTCAGAGGAAAAAATACGCTATTTTTAAGAATAACTAAAGAGGAGACAGGTTAGGACGCCGGAGTGATGCCCGGCAGGGTGGGATTTGTGAACGGGATCGCAGAATGGGTCAGTTCAGCTCAGTCGGACCCACACAGTTAGACAGAACCGCCTTGCCAGGCTCCGGAGACCCTGCAGGACGTGGCTGCATCTGTGGCCCCAGCCCCAGAGAGCCCCAAGGAATGGGAAAGTGCCGGGAGAGGAGAAGAACAGATGTCCCATTTTTCAAAAAGCAAGGAAGGTACATCCATACAATGCAGTATTGTTCTGTGATAAAAAGGAATGAGCTATCAAGCCACAAAAAAAAAAAAAAAAATAGAGGGATCTTGAATGCAGACTGCTAAGTAAAAGAAGTCAGCCTGAATAGGCTGCATAATGCATGATTCCAACTAGATGGCATTCTGGAAAAGGCAAAACTATAGAGACAAGAAAAAGCTCCGTGGTTGCCAGGGGGAGGGCGGGGGGGAGGAAAGGTGGAGCACGGGGCAGTTTTTAGGGCAGTCAAACTGTTCTGTGTGATACTGCAGTGGGGATACATGACATGATGCATGTCAAATCCCACAGGACAAAGAGTGGGCCCTAAAGCAACATAACCAGGGACTTCAGTTACCAGTAACGTGGGACATTGGCTCATCAATTGTAACAAATGGACCACACGAAGGCAAGATGTTAACAGCAGAGGAAACTGGGTGGGAGAGCAGGAGGGGGAACTCAGTACTTTCTGCACAATTTTTCTCTAAACCAAAACTGCTTTTTTTTAAAATGCACTTTTATATATTTCAATTTTATTGAAATATATTCACATACCATATAAGATTGCTTTTAAAAATAAAGTCTATTAATTTTAAAAAAATCAAAGAAGGGCAGAACTCTACATCTATGTAGAAAAGGAAATTCATTTCCCTTACTGAGAGGGGAAGAAAGACTGAAGAGTGGTGTGTCTGGGTTTCAGCCAGACATTTGACAAAGTCCTCCTGGTCGTCCATGGACAAGTTAGACAAATACGGGCTGGAGGACGGTCAAGTGAGACGGATCCCCAAGAGGCCAGATGCCAAATGCAAAGCTTTGATTCACGGATCGATGTCAACCCAGAGAAAGGTCTTGAGACCTCGTAGTCCTCTCCTTGGCTCTGTCCTGTTTATCATTTTGTTTACCAGGGAAACAGATATTGGTTCCAGACAAGAGAGAATGGAAACCATCAAAACTCTCTGAACAAATAACTGGTATGTCTTCAGCGGTGGGAAGCTCCCCTCCCTGGGAACGTTTGGCAGGACCCCGGGGGCTCTCTTCCGTGGAAACTGAAGCCAACCAGGATGCACGGTTGTAGTAACGCCTCACTGCCCTTTCCAACTCCGAGAGGCTGTAAGTGCCCTTTGGATGGGACACGCCTAGAAGCGCCACCATCTTGCAGACTCAACATGTCTACAGCTGACCTCATTCTCTTATGCTGAAGACGGTTTGGTTTTGTGGAAGGTACAGATTCTTTACAGCCAGTCAAAACTGGGTTCCCTTCCCCACCCACCACAGTCCAGGGGTGCATTTGAAACGTGTCCCTGTTCCTCTTCCTCAGCCTGTAAAAGGCAGATTACACCTGCTTCACAGAGATGCGAGGGTTAATTAAGGACCTGTCTTGTAGTATTTCCAGCGTCTGGATCCACAGACACAAAGACAAATAAGTATTAAGCATCGATCAGGTTGCAAGCGTTTTGCTAGGAGCTGCATACACAACAGACAGTTCCATGCGTTGGTGGAGTTGACTATCTGAGAGATGGTCAACAATCCAAAAGACAATTAAAACCGGACTGACTAAAAGCAAAGAATATAAAATCACAAAGTAAGGGAGAGCCCTAGGAAAGAGGGAGAGTCAGAGGATGGTGTCTCTCCGAGCTGAGAAAAAGCTGTCCATACCGAGAGCCCTTCCACCTGCCACCCCATCGGTGATTGATTCCACTAACTCAAAGAGTTCAAACCCGTTTGCTCCGAGAGGGCATCTGCATCTCAGGATTCGTGCGCCAGTTTTCATTGGCACATGAGCACATTGACACAAACACCTGGTCCCCTTCGCCAGGGACCCCTCCCTGACCCTGCCAGCTGCCTCGCGGGGTGACACGGCTCTCCTTCCCCAGGTCACACGGGCACGTCACACTGGCATTTGGCTCCACGGCACCAACAGAAGCAGCCCACGCCCAACTGGGGGGCTTGGCAGTGTCTGGCACCTGAAACGAAGGGCTGTGCTTCTTCTCAGAGTCTCCATCTGTCTTGAAGAGTTGAGAATCCAGAGTCTGATAGTTCAACTAGCAAGTCAGAACGTTACTCTTGTGCTGAACATGCCGATATGCTGGAGGAGAACACAGAATCCCTGCGCGTTTATCAGGGTGAAGCTGGACACTCTGGGGTGGGGTTTGGGGGTTCAGCTGAGTTGGCCCTGGGGGCCTTCATTCTCTTATCTCCTGGAAGACTCGGGTGGACACGCTCCGGAAGGCCTGGCTTCTGCTGAATGAGCCCCTGCCCCAGCACCAGCCTTGCATCCCCCTCCTCATCCTCCTGCCACATGGGGCTCCCACCTGGCCTGCCCCCTCATACTATTTACAGGGACCCCACTCTCCTGAGAGCACCCCTCCCTCTTGCCGCAGCATTCCCTCTGCACCCACCCCCCAGCCCCCACCACATACGCCAGTTTGTAAACCGCCTTTCATGCCCGTTTTCATGGCTAGGTTCCAGTGTCCCCAATAAAAGTGGTGGCCTTTTGCGGGCAGGAGCCCAGCTACTGCTTCCCAGAGAGACTCAGGGTCCCCAGAGCCACCTCTCGCTCGTGGGAGACGCTTCATGGCAGAGGCCCCCATGGTTTGGGGCCATACCTACCGGAAGGTTTATAGCACTTTCCGAGTGACGTGATGTCCCATAAATTCCAGCTTTTATTGGCAAAAACTAGTTTGTTACGAGGGAGGGGGAAACAATAAAGAAACCCGTCATTTGTTCAGACGGGCATAGCCGTTTTCTTTCCACAAGTCACTGTTTTGGGTTGAATCGTGTCCCCCAAAAAGATAAGTCGCGGTCCTGAGCCTAGCACCTGTGAAAGTCACCTTGTTTGGAAATAGGGTCTTTGCAGACGCAACCAAGTCAAGACGAGGCCTCCTGGAGCAAGGTGGGCCTGGATCCAACACACCGGCCTCCTTGTAAGAAGGGGGCGTCCGACACAGATGGAGGGCGCCGGGTGGCCGCAGAGGCAGAGGCTCAAGTGCCGCAGCCGCTAGCCAAGGAGCGCCAAGGATGGAGGGCGGGCGACCGCACACGAGGGGGCGAGGAGGGCTTCCCCAGATCCTTCGAGGGGGCCGCGCCCTGCTGACACCTTGATTCGGGACGTCTGGCCTCCAGAAGGTGAGAGACAAGCCCCCTGGTTCGTGGAGCTTGTGACAGCAGCCCCAGGAGGTTCCCGAGCCGCCTGCTGCTTGTCCTTTATGTCACCCCCAACAAGGTCAGGCCCCCCTTCTCTCTGAGCTCGGCGCCAGATCCCCCACCCCTCGGCAGCGCGTCTTCCCAGGGTGGGGGCATCTGGGTGACCCGTCACCGTTTGTTTCATTTGCACTGTGGCCAGGTCCCCAGCCCTTGACACGTCACCAGCCACACAGGGGCTAATCAGTAAATGTCCCGAGAATGACTTCCCAGGCTGGCCGGTGGACGTGAGCCCCCAGCCACAGCGGTCCCCATCGCTGGCCGCGTCTCGCCTGGCTCAGGGCGGGAACCCCTGGGAGAGCCGCGGTGGCCCTGGACCCTGCTCACCTCCCGTCCTGCACTGCCACCTCCAGGGCGCTGGCTCTCCGGGAGAGATGCCAGCTCAGCCTCAGGAGCAGGGCTTCTGACCCGGCAAAGGCCAGGCCCTTTGGAATCGCTCCCTCAGTATCACCCAGGGAAAAGCCCTTTATTCCAAGCCCAGGTGCCCCCTGCGGGTCCCTGCTGTTGGCTGGCGAGGTCCCGGGGCCCAGAACGAGGCTGCGAGTGCCCGAGACGGCTGGGAGCCCTCAGTCCGAGGCCCAGCGAGAACCTGCTGCCACAGCTCCCGGGGCTGCAAACAGAGCAGCACAAGTGGCAGAAATTTGTCCTCTCACCGCTCGGGAGGCCAGGAGTCTAAAATCGGGGTGTTTTCTGTAGGAAAGAATCTTTCCCGGGCTCTTCCGGCTTTAGGTGTTTGCCGGCCATCCTTGGCTTCCTTGGCTCGAGGTGCATTGCTGCAATCCCTGCCTCCCCCTCTTCCCAGAGCCTTCTCCCGCTGTCTGTGCACCCACGTGCCCCCTTTAAAGGTTGTGTTGGATCAGGGCCCACCCTGCTCCGTTCTGGCCCAGCCGCATCTTCAAAGACCCTATTTCCGAAGAAGGTCACCTTCATGAGCCCAGGAATTCGGGGTTGAACATGCCTTTTTTGGGGGGGCAGAGGGCACGATTCACCCCATAACACCTGGGACCTTGTAAAATGCAGATTCCAATGCAGCAGGCTGAGGTGGGACCTGAGATTCTGCAGAAAGTTTGAGAAGCTCTGCTCTAGAACTCTAGTTCTCAAACCTGTCTACACCTGGGAACCACCAGGGAGCTTTAGAAATCCTGAGGTGGGACTCCCCAGAGAGCTTTAGTCTGAGCTGGGGGCGAGCTGGACAGCAGGGATGTCTAAAACTCCCCAGGTGATTCTAATAAAAAGCAAACTTTGAAAACCACAGTTCTAGAGCCTGAATCTACGTTATTTCCTACCCACTATTGCTAGAGTAAAATTAGAAGGCCTTCTCCTAGAGGTGTTTGGGGTGCCCATGCCGTAGGATTTAAATTCATGCTAACATTCGGACTGATGGACTCTCCTGTCCACTCTTCAACTCGTGTGGGACCCCCCAGTAGAAGGTTTTTAACAAATACGTCTTAATCTGATTCCTAAATCCACATGCTGACAACTGCTAAGCGCAGACCTCCAGGGCAGGATTCTCCTGGATTCCGACTCTGCTGTGACTGCCCCCTGGCGACTCCTCTGGGCTGTTTCACGGACAATCAAATCTCTCTCAGCCTCCTCAACCTGCAGATTTCATCGCTGCCCTTCAGCTGCTCAGGCCAAAACGCTGGCAGTCACCTTGGTCCCGGGCTCTCTCACAGCACCCCACATGCAGCACAACGGGTACCTGCAAAATGTGGTCCAAACTCTGGCTCACCTGGCCATATGGCACCCCTAGTCTCCCATCTGGGGGGCTGTGGCAGCCTCCTAGGGGCCTCCTGCTTCTGCCCTGGTCCCACAATCTGTTTCAACGAAACGGTCCAAGTCGTCTTTTCGAAAAAATAAGTCAGATCGTATCACAGCTTTGATAAAGCCCTGCAGTGGCTGCCCGCTTCTGTCAGAGTCAAAGGCGAAGCCCCTTGCCAGGGCCGGGGAACCCCTAGGGATCTGCGTGACGGCCCTCCGGCCAGCTCCCCGCCTCCTTCCCGCGTCAGCGCGAATCTCCATGCTCAGTTCTCCTTCAGGGGTGGCTGCAGCCCTCCAGACCCTTCGTCCCGCTCTGTTTTCTCTTCTCCAAGGCCTTAGCCCCTCCTCACGCAGCATTCGATTTACTTCTCTCAGGATGGGCTATTTGCTGTTTTGCTCCCCTAAGAGCTTGTTGGCTCTCAAGGGTGAGGCCCTCAGTTTGCTTTGCTCAAAAGACGAACCCCCGGCGTCCGGCCCTGTGCCCCGGCTCCTACTACATCGTTGTAAACATTTATTTATTTACTGTTTATCAACTGAACGGATTCCAGTTCACAGGCTCGTGGAGGTCAAATGCCCGGGCCACGTCGATTAAACAGTCTCCAGGAGTTAATAAAAAGTCTGCCTACGTGATGGTAGGACTGTGAGCTGGAGGCCTGGGTTCGAGTTCTGCCGTTATCGTTAATGAGCTAGATCTTGTGAATAAAACTGCTGAACTTCTATGGTCCCCATGTTCTCATTATTAAAATAAGAAGACTAAACTAGGAGATATGGTTCTTTTTAAATTAATTTTCTTGAATGAGTAATATTTGCCCATGGAACAAAATTCAAAGGGAACAAAACCCTGAACAGTGAAATTTCGGGCTCCCTCCCAGCCCTCTCCCCACAAACGACTGTCACCGCTCTCCTGAGTAGCCTTCCAGAGGGGCCCAGGATCTATGGCCACACGTGTACATCCTACCGTTCCTGGAAACGCTCGTGGAGGACGGCAAAGCCTGAGAACTCTTCTCCAAGTTTCCTTCCCAGGCAGAGATTCGAGTCCCTGAGTCAGAGATTTCTCAGCCAACACCGGCGTCTCTGCCAAATCTCGGATGCCCTGGCTTTCTCCTCCACTCGAGAGACGGAGGATCTGGCCACAAAGCTCTTCAAGAAGCCACAAGCTCCTGGGACCACACCCAGGCCTTCTTGGAAGCAGTTCCTATTGCAGAATGAGTCAGGATCTTTCTAAACTGCCGAAAACACCCTGATTTCAAGAGAGTTTCTTGTGTCTTCTAGTTCTTAAATCACTCATACAGATTTTGCACATTTTTTACTGAGCTTATTCCAGGGAATTTTCAGCTTCTAGCGTAAAAGGGACCTTTTCTTCCATTATATTATCTAAGGAGCTTTATTTGCATATAGGAATCCTACTATTTTTTTTTAAATATCGTGTCTCCAACTGCCTAATTGAGCTCTCTTATTGTTCATAACAGTTTTGCAGTTGACCGTTGGGTTTCTAGGTACAGATCATTAGGTGGGTCCTTTGTCCCAGGGCTTTTCAAACTGTCTGGGGTCTGGGACCACACTTTGGTCTCCTTCCCAGTCTGTTTGGTAAAACAGGTGACAAGTCCACTGAATCCACTCTTGGATGTTGTTAAAATGTTAAATTGCTGAAAATGTTCCTAGATGCTTGTTTGTGTTTTCTGTCCTTACCTCATTGCAGACGAAGAAACCGCTGGCAATCCAGGAGGGGCCTGCAGACCCCACTTTAGATCTCTTCTAGCTCTGAAGTTATCAGATGCCGGGATTCTAACCTACTCTGCCTGGCCGCATGTGCAGCTACCAAACTCTTACTACCGCAAGATTCTCTAATGTGATTTTGAAGCGAGGAGAAACCAGGACCAATGATTACATAGTACTTGGTTGTGTGTGTGCATATGCATGTGTGTGTGTTTACACACTTTTAATATCTAAAACCATGAGAAGGGCAAGAGTTTCCTCTTGTAATATTCCAGGACTATAGATTGATGGGCAAGGGGTTAAAAGGATTTTCTCCAAACTTGGGGGCTGAGCAAATTACAATTTGGTGGGGAGGAAACACTAAGTTTTTAAAAGTAGATGGCTTCTCTTACCACCCACGAGCGTCACACGTTACGTTAACGGCCTTATCGTTCCGTTCCTGCAGGAGAACAGCCTTCAGCCACCAAGGCTGGAGTCCCATAATTACCCGCTGCCCCACTGGCACGTGGCTCACCCAGCACGAGCAGAGCCTGGGACTCCACCGGTGAGGCCACCAGCAGGCCGACAAGCCCCTTGCAGCTCGGAGCCGGGTTTTCCTGTCAGAGCCTCAAGGTCCACAAGTCCTGGCTGGGCCTCCCAACCTGTGGGCCAGTGGTGCGAGACCCCTCGTGATATCTCTGGAGCACTTCCCAGGGGTCTTCATTCTAAAATCAACCATCAGTGCCCAGGAGGACAGGGGATGCCACCGAGGCCTGGCTGGCCACGTCCCCAGGGCCCTTGCAAGATTCTCACGGGCAAGCAGGCAGCACCGCTCGCCCCAGAGACAACTGTATCATAAATTGCCTCTCTTGTTTAAGTCCTCCTCTTATTTTTTTCCTTTCTTTCCCAATCTCCATCCTCCTGCCTAATTATTAGGCTTCATTCTGACAGTTTGTGATCAACACACATCCATTTAGCTCCTTTCAAGAAACTGAGGTATGGTATAAACACACACAATGTTTTGGCAGGAATTCTCTGCAGTGGTAGTGGTGGGGCTCCACCGTGGACTAAACCCTTGCACATACCACTTCCTTAACCCACAACGAGTTTGGGGGTTGAGGGGAGAGGGCTGTTGTCAGTGGAAAAATAATCCAGCCTTGGCTTGAGTTGTGGCTCTGCCGAACAAGCTGCTCCCCGTTTTTGCGCCTCTGTCTTCTCTCTGCTCCTCTGTAATATGCCTGGCATGTAGCTGGCATGTAGCGGGAGCACAGCGGTGGTGGTTAGGAACACTGAGTGCTTTCCATAGAGTCAGCGAACAAGGATTCATGGAATGCTGCCAGCGGGCCAAGACCTGGCCCGGGTGCGGCGAATACAGCCGTGAACGAGACGAGCAGGGTCCTCCAGAGCGGGGGAGACGGTAGAGACACATGCGAACCACAGACAACCGATTCCCTTTAGGCATCACCGTCATGTTCTACAAAGTCACACAAGGCTCAACAGGCAAATACTGAACGGTTGCTTCCCTGGGACACACGGTTAGGTTCCCGGGAGCCTCTGGTCACATTTTCATCAACCAGTCAAGACATAACCTTGCTCCAGGTGTGTCTGTACTGAAAGACAACTTATTTAATATGCATTGTTAGTTCATTGACAGTGACTCATGGCCAACAGCCCCATAACTTGAGCCTGAACGAGGCTAGTCTGACACACGTTTCCTCTGTCAGGCACGTCGCAGCTTTCTTGTGCTTAGAATGCTAGACAGCTCCTCGGCACTACACTCACGGGCCATTTCAGACAGCGAAATCACCCACCAAAAGCACAAAAATGCAAAAAACGGGGCAGTAACTAGACTGAGCAAAGGACACTTGTTGACAGCACATTGCCAAAATAAGGCAGAGCTCTGCCTGCCTCCACCTCACTTGGGAACCTGTGCATCGGGCGACTCACATTTTTCACGGCTCTGTGCTGTCTGAGAATGACTACGAAGCGCTATGAGTGTCGATTCGAGGGCTGCAAATCCATGCTAGCATTCGGCAAATTCGCAAATAACAGAACCCATGAATGACGAGGACCGACTGGAATACGAGCCAGTGATAAGGGCTGTGGAGACACGAAGCAGGGTCTGAAGTCGAGGAGGGTGTCCTGCTCCAGGTGGGACTGTAAAGAAAGGCCTCTCTGAGGGACGTTTCAGCCAAAGCCAGCAGGTCACGGGGCACCTAATCCTGTAGCTTCCGTCCATGTGGTGGGAGCAGAGCCGGGTAAGAAAGATACGGAAGTAAAAGGACCGGGCCTGCTACTTCATGAGGGTTGAGTCCCAGCACCTGCTCTGCTGTGTAACCTGGGAAAGTCCTTCTGCCTGTAAGTATCATTTTCTCCATCTGTTTAGCGGAGCTAAGATCACCTCTTAGTGACTTTAAAACATGGCTCCAAAAAATCTTTGACCTGCCTCCCCTCTCCTTGAACCTGGGCAGGTTTCTGATTGGTCCAACCAACAGAGTTTGACAAAAGTGATGCCACATGACTTCTGAAGACAAGCCTTGAAAGACCAGGTAGCTTCTGCCTGGCTCTCTTGGGAGATTATTTAAGAAGTCCAACTACACGCAGCCACCGTGGATAACCATATGGCAGTCCCTCGAGAAGTTACACATAGAATTACCATATGCCCAGCAATTCTGCTCCTAGATATACACCCCAAAGAATTGAAAGCAGGGTCTCAAACAGATACTTGTACCCCAATGTTCATAGCAGCATTATTCACAAGAGCCAAAAGGTGGAAGCCACCCCAGTGGATAAACAAATGTGGTCTGTCCATACAGTGGAATAGTATTCAGCTTCTAAGGAATGAAGTGCTGATCCACACCACAGCATGGATGAACCCTGAAGACATCACGCTGAGTGAAAGAAACTAGACCGAAAAGGACACACGTTAGATTCCCCTTGTATGAAATATCTAGAATAGGCAAATTCATAGAGAGAGAAAGCAGATTAGAGGTTCCCAGGGGCTGGAGGGGGGTGGGGTGGAGGGTTATTACTTAATGGGGACACAGTGTTTGTTTGGAGTGACGACAAACTTTGGGTCATGGATGGTGGTGATGGTAGCACAACATTGTAAATGTAATCAATCTCAATGAATTGTATATTTGAAAATAAAAATGGTTAATGGAAAATTTTAGGATCTATATATATATATATATATATATACATATATATATATATATTCATATATATGTACAGATCCACAATTTAAAAAATAATATAAAGGATGTCCAACTTCCCCAAGACCACCATGCCAGAAGGCCACAGGGGAACAGTCCCAGGGACAGCCCAGGACAGAGCTGACCGGCACATCCAGGTCGTGCAGTCCCCACCAACGTCTGGCAGCAACTACAGAAGACCCCCCCGCACCCCCTAGCAAGAACTGCCGAGCCCTAAACAATTCCTGGCCCACAAAATTGTGAGCCAAATAAGATGACTGCTGCTTTACCCTAGCAGATTGGGGACTGTTTGTTACACGGCTGTAGCAGTGGGCGTCCCTATCTCTCTGCCCTCCTGTCTTAGAACCTTCTCTTACTCCCTTGCTCCTGGCCTCAGGTCTTCTTTGCACCAAGCTGGTTCCTGCCTCCGGATTTTTGCACTGGCTGCTCGCTCTCCCCCTGGAAATTCCACTTGCCTCCTTCCCAATCTGTCTCCTTATCAGGCAGGTCTCAGTTCAAATGTCATCCCTGGGTGGTTCTTCAGGATCATCTGACCTGGATAAGACACCCGAACCCTGTATTTGCTTTACAGCAGTTACCACCATCTGATATTTTTTCTGTTTGTGTTTATTGACTGTGTCCTCTGCCAGAATATAAAGTCTGAGAGAGGAGGGCCCTTACCTGTTTTGATCACCGGGGTACCCCTGCTCCCAGTGTGATGCCTAGCACGCAGCAAGCAGCCATAAGTGCTCATGCCCCAGACCCAACAGCCATGAGGAGGGAGAAGGGCAACATCCTGCCAGTGAGAGCAGCGAGGAAAAGCCCCGAGGCCACAGGGGCTGGAGGAGTTCAAGATGACAGGGCTAGGGTGAGATAAGGTGGGGCCTTTTAGAAGAATATTGTACTTTTCTCCCAGTGTGATGGGAAGGGAACGAGCTCTGATTTGGGTTTGGTTTTGTTTGTTTATTAGTGAAGTTGTGGATTTACGGTATTCTCCTGTACCACACCACCATCATCTTGCAAGGTGTGGAACATTTGTCACAATTGATGAAAGCACATTTATGATTGTACTATTAACTACAGTCCATGGTTTAATTTAGGGTTCACAGTGTAGTGTAGCTCCGCGGATCTCTTTATTTTTATGTTTATTGTTACTATATAGATAGACTCTAACATTTCCCCTTTTAATCCCATTCAGATGGACACTTCGGTGCTAAGCGACCCGGTTTTAAAGGGTCTCTCCGGCTGCTACGTGCAGCCCGCCCGGGGGGCGTCCCGGGCCGAGGGGGGCAGGGAGGGGAGCGAGCCGCTCTCGGGCAAGTCCTGTATTCAACCTTCACAACCACCTTGAGCGCCCACGTTATCGGGGAGGCCCCCGGGCTCAGGGCGACGACAGGGCTTGTCCGAGGTCACAGCCGCGAAGCCTGGGGCAGGGCCGGGAAGCGGGGCTGGGGCGCGGGGTCTCGGGGAGCCCCCCGAAGCCGCCCCTCCCACCCGGACCCGGGTGCCCGCCGTGCGCAAGCGCAGAAGAGCCCGACGACGCGGCTGCAACGCGCACGCGCGGAAGATTCCGCTCCTCCGGGCGCGAATCCACCGACCCGGGGTTTGGGTCCCGCCGGGAACTGTTTATAAACACAGCGCGCGGCCGCCGGCAAGAGAGCCTGAAGGTAGTGGGGTCAGAGGTCAGGGGTCGGCGGTGACGGGGTCGCTGGTGCGGAGGCCGGCCCCACCGGGCTCGCGGGCTGGGGGCTGCGCGGCGTGGCGGGTCCCGCGGCCCCACGGCGGACCGGGGCTGGCGGGGGCGCCACGTGGTGCGCACGTGGTCCGTTCTCGGCGCGCCGGCGCTCCCCTCCCCCATGGGCCGGCGCCCTCCCGCGCCCCCTGGCGGCGCCTGCCTGCCCTGCACTTCGCGCGTGCGCACTCGGGCCAGCGCCGCCCCTGGGCCCTTCCGGTTTCCGGAGGGCCCCGCCTAGGTCAGTTGCCTCCTGGGGACAGCAGCTCGTTAGCCACGTTGTGGGGGTGGGACCCCGAGGTCATAGCTGCAGATAACTGGACGGGGCTGGACTTGAGCTGAGTTTCCGTGACTCCAAGGGCACGGGGAGGAGGGGAAGGGGCCTCCAGAAAACTACGTGGGTCTTGAAGCTGGGTTTGCCCAGCAAGCGGTTGTTTCGATGTCATTAGATACAGATTTGTCTGGTGTGGCTTGAGGGGCTGCACCGCTGCTTCCCGCTCCAACTTGATTTTAAGGATTTTAAGTTCCTTGAAGGCAGAGACCACTGATCCTAAGTCGGTGTCTGTATAAAATGCTCAATGCATATTTAATGATTGAATGAATGAATGCGCAGGTCAATGATTGTTAAAATGGTCAAGAAGTGTTTGGGCTTGTTATGAGCTTCTCCCTGATAAACGCTGCTGGGCACATCACGGCACTCAGTGAATGGTAGTTGTCATGGTTGTTGCTGTTACTATTTTTTAAACTTTGTACTCTTTTCATTCTAAGAAGATTCGGGGAGACTTACAGAAATTAAAAAAAGACAAGCAAACTTCTTCCTGACTTTTTCTGCCATTTTAGCTTAAAGGCCCAGAATCACATTTCCACTTCTGGTTGCTCTGAAAACTTAGTATTCTTAGGAATTTAACCACTCCAGCAACATCTTTTAAATACCTGCTGTGTGCCAGACACTGCTGCACGCTCTAAGCTGTCCGTGTCACATCTAGGTCAGAGGAAAATCTGAAAGTGGTTATACTATAAAGGAAAGCACGGAAGTTGTTACCCTAAAGGTCAGGCTGGTGGTAAATGTGCTGTGGGGCAGAAGTGGTGCATATGTATATATATTTATTATAATGTTTCATGGATATAGAGAATGTGTAGCATACCATTTACAAATAATGATAAACATACGTTAGTCTTTCTCGTAAATTCTGTGCAGCCAACTGAAGCATTCTTAACTTGAACAAGGGCTAAATTTGACTTTCAAGCCCTGGACTTTCGCATTTGCAGTTTTCCGAAGTGTAACTATTTCTTTAATTGCAGGTTTCAAACTACTGATGTGGAATCTCTTCCAGTTGAGAAGAGATACACAGTAATAATAATATAGAGTATTTCCAGCATATAGATACAATACATGTAAACAACCTCAAGGACATGGATGATAGTAAAATACTTAAGAAGTGATGACTTTTGAGACTTTGTTTTAAATTAATGTATTTCACTCTAAATTTATATAATTTAATTTTTAATTATGTCTATGTTTGCAGCCATTAAAATAAAATTCCTGAAAATCTAACATTTGGCTCTTGTGAGCCAGTTCTAATTCGTGACTCCCCTAAGTGGAGAGTGTATGTGTGTAAAATAGGCTCCTGGGCTGGTAGAGAACGTTCTGTTTCTTAGCCTGGGTTACGTTTAGGCAGACACACGCTAAGATGACCCGTTAGTCCTGCCTCTTGAATAATCCACCCTCTCCTTGAGTGCCGACAGACTTGTGACTTACTTCTAACCAGGAGAATACGGTGAAGTTGAAGGAATATCGCTCCCTTAACTGGGTTACGTTATATGACAGAAGTGCTGGGATGTCGCTTCCATGGTTACGTGCTGTTGTGTAAGACTCCGTCACGGCAGACGGGAGGCAGAGCCTCTCCTGCTGGCCTTGCAGAAGCAGACAGCCCTGGTGTGGGCTCCTATGGAAAGGGCCCCATGGAGGAAACCATGGGTGCCTCTGGGGGGCCTCCAGCCAATAGCAGGTAAAGAGCCAGCACCCGCAAGAAGAGAATCCTTCCGCCAACCGGGACGAGCTTGGCAGTGGACTCTTCTTCCCCGGCTGAGCCTCCAGGTGAGAGCACAGCCCAGCCTGCGGCCCAGAGAGCCCGAGCGGAACCCCAGCTCGGCCACACTCTGATGGAAGCCAGGAAAGCCCAAGAGGAGCCCCAGCTCAGCTGCAGCCTGACACAGCCCAGGGAGCCCCGAGCAGAGCCCCAGCTCGGCCGTACCGGATGGCAGCCTGGAGATCCCAAGCAGAGCCCCAGCTCAGCCGCACCTGGACTCTCAGACCACAGAAGCTGCAAGACGATAAGTGTGTATTGTTTTAGCCACTAAGTTGGTGACAATTTGTTATGCAACACTAGAAAACTGATACATAATTATTCACTAGATTTATGCTTTGCGCATCTCTCTGTATGTGTGTTACATTTCTCAATTTTTAAAATTTGGGGGGAAACTGTAAACATTAAAAATAAAAAGGGCAGGAAAGAACTGCACCAAAATGTTGGCAAGAATGCTTTCAGAGACTCTGGTGGGTTTTTTGGTTCACTTGTTGGCCCCAGATGAGCTCACTCTCCTGGCTGTTGGCTCCCTGGACTGGGATGAGGCTGTGGTCGGGAACCCGTTTTGAGGCCTAGGATTTTACCCCAGCTCTAACGCTCCTGCCTGTGTGTGCTGGTGAACGTCCATCTCATCTTTGCATTAGAGATGGTGGGGTGTGATGACAACCTCCTTGAAGTAGGCCTTGTTACATGGCCGGCATCCCCAGAAGCCCTCACTCATCCTGGAGCCGTCATGGGGTGGAGGCTGACCCCAGCCCCAGGGATGGGCCCGGGTGGGTCTACACAACACATGGTGAGCCCCTCTCCTTGCCAGTGAGTGGTTCAGGAATCTAAGTCAATTGCCGTACACCATTTCCCCATACCATTTGTGGAGGGCCGTGCATCCAGTTTGAAGGGGGATTTGGTAGGAGTTTCCAAAAAAGGTTTCCTGTCTCCGAAGAGAGAACCACGAGAAGAGACAGCCTTGCTTTTCTGGGTGGTGAGTGAGCGGGTGAGCTGTGAGAGGCCACTTTGCTCCCGGGCATCCACAGGAGGAGAGGGTCAAGCCATCCTGAAATCCTGCCTACACCCTGATCCCAGCTGTGTGGACTGGTCCACGTGGTCAAACCATGTGGAGATGCATTTTCTGTTATTTGTAGGGCTAAACTTGCATCCTGATTGGTGGGCCACGTAAAACCCTTAGCCAGGGCTGAAAAACTCGGGGTGGGTGTTGCACCGGGCATTGGATTCCACGTCTGAGCACCCCCGGAGTTGGGCGAGGTGGGGATGGCCCAGCAGCTGGCATTTTCCACATAGCTAGGACCTTGGGTGTCAGCTCCACGTGAGCCGCGGCTGCTTCCCAAGATTGAGCCATTTCTCACAACAGCCCCAGGAGGCTGACGCTGTCACCCCCGCCTGCCACTGGGCCGCAGAGGACACTGAGGCTCAGGGAGTCAGTCCTTCGCACAAGGCCACCCGGAAAATCAGGGGCAGGGTCAGGCCTCACACCCAGCTCGTCCACTTCCCCACGTCGGCCGCTGCTCCTGATAACCTATCAGTCAACACTTAAAGGCTAAGCTTGAAATTGCCGGGTGGTTATTTGCCTTCCATATTGTGTCTAAGAAGGTACTGGAGCCTAGGAGAGCCTCGAGACGTGCTGCCAAGCATCTGACTTTTAAACGTGCCTGGGACGCTTCTGTCCTGGAAGGCCCTCGGCCACTGTCGGGGCCAGGAATGCGCAGAAGGGCCTGGGCTGCAGGAAGGGGGACTTGCTGGGCTGGGTTGACCTGTGACCCCCCAAAAAGGCCTGTCCAAGCCCTGCCCCTGGTACCAGGCGAATGTGACCTTGTTCGGAAATGGGGGCTTGCAGGTGTAGTTGAGAATCCCGAGGTGAGCGCACCTAGATGCCAGGTGGGCCCTGATTCCTTATCAGGAAGGGGAGGGGATTTGAGACACAGAGACTCGAGGACGAGGTCACCTGAGGAGGGCGGCCGAGGTGGAGGGACAAAGCCAGGGAGCCAGAAGAGGCAGGAAGGAGTCCCCAGAGCCTCCGGAGGGCGCGGGCCCCCCACATCTGGGGCTTGTGAGAGAATGAACTTCTGTGTTTTAAGCCCCCCAGTTCAGCGGCCTAGGAAACTAACACACCCCCCGCTGGATTCTTACTCAGATGTGACCCGAACAGCCCTCGAACCCAGGGATAGATGCAGCCAAAGGAAGCTTCTCCGGGCCTTCGGGGAGCCCCATGGTGGTGGTTTCCAGGCCTGGGCAGCTGCCCATTGCTTTCCTTCCTCTTTTCACTCCCCTGGGCCTTGGCGACTTCCTCTCTCTTCCAAAGCCTCTTCTGTGGTCCTGGGAGTCCTGTTTACCTTCCCAGCGGGTCCCTGTTTGCAGGCCCCCTCTCCACGGAGCCCTCTGTCCACCCCTTCCCTGGACATTGCCGGCCCTGCCTCCTGCACCTTTGCCCTCGTTTGTGGGACATCACGAAAGAAAGCAAGTCTCTGGGCCCAGGTTCCCTGACCCCAGCCCAGAGCATGCAGCTGAGGCCTGGTGTCCCCCTGGGCCTGCCGGGCCCACAGGCTCTCCCTGGAGGTGAGCAGCCCCTGCCAGTCAGGCCACCCCCCCTGCAGGCAGACGAAGCCCCCAGACCGTGGCTGGTGTCATGAGGCTGGACCCATCTTAGGCCTGGGAGCTGGACCACGGGGGCACCTGTCAGGGCATTCTGGTCCTTTTCTGCCACACAAAGGCCTGGCTGGGTCCTGAGCTCTGCTGAAATCTCGAAGTGGCTCCGTATCCATCAGTGCCCTTGGCACCACGGAGGCCGGAGAGGGACTCACACAAAACCTCTTTCTAAGCAGGAAGAGCTTCCCAAGGCCAGAGCAGAAAGCTCCCACCCACCCCTCTCGCCAGAATCACAGAAACAAGATGCTTTTTTGCCCCCCAGACTCACACGAGTCAACTAGAAGAGCTCCTGGCTGCAAGGACAGGGAGGTGGCAGGGGGGGACAGCTCGGCGCGGACGGCAGGGTGGGCGGGAGGGGGCTTCGCCGTCACGCAGACCCTCCCTCATGTCATCCCAGAAACCAGAAAGACCCGAGGAGATGATTTTCATAAAGCAGACGTCTACCAGGAGGAGGGGAGGGAGAAAACCCAAATCACATTTCCTCTCCTCTTCAGGCAGAGCCTCCATCCCAACTTCTTTGTCCCTCTTTTTTCCTGACGTTTCCATTCGGCTCCAGCTAGTGACGGATCTGGCCTTGCTCGTTAGTCTGTGCACAGGAAGGGCGGCTTCCATGGCCAGAGCACCAGGCGGTCACTCCCCTGGGCCCGGGCCCCGCTGAACGGAGCAGCCGCCTCTCGTCCCTGCGCTGGCACTCCTCCCGGCCTCCTGATTTCTGTCCCTTTGAGTGGAATCACTTTCTTTTTCACATAATTTTGTTTTTCAAAGGCAGAGGGATCACTGATGAAATGAGTGCTCGCGTGCCAGCCTTGTTCGGAAATTCACGTTTCGGGGCAGAAGTTCATCCAGAGCAAGTGTGTCACGTCAGCTTGGCAAAAGCGATGAGTGAAGAGACAGTGATTCACGGAGCAGGCGGTGTCCTCGGCCTGGCTAGGCAGGGTGTGCGCCAGAGGACCCGCTGTGGCCTGCCCGGGACGAGGTGGGTGCTGTGGGCGCAGATGTGGCGCAGGTGGCTGGGAGGACGGAGGACGGAGAGCAGAAGCCGGGACTGCAGCGAGAGAGCGTCGCGCGGGAGCTCGGTGGCCGTGTGTGTCTGTTTGGGTTTTTTTACTCCTTGTTTGTGGACACTTGCGATGCTATTGTACACAGGTATCATTTTAAAAATTAAATTTTATTTTTGTTTGTTTCTGCTTATCATTTATTTTGTATAGTAGCAATCCAGTAAGTTTATTAAATTGACCGATCAATTTTATTATTTGTCAACAGAGTCTTGGATGTTTTAGAGGCACATTCAGATTGTCCATGAAAAATGGCAGCCGATACGCTAGTCTGATATCCGTGACTGCTGTATCGCATTGTTGTGCTGGCGAAGATCTCCAGGACGATGTTGAACAGAAACGGTGTTTGATGGGTGTCCTTGTGTCCTCCCTTCTGCCAGAGGAAAATATTTTAATAGATTTGTTTTTCTATTAATTTGGTGAAGTACAGTCTAATAGTCAAATGTTAAAAAATGCCTTTTTAAATCATTATTTCTTTTTAACCACAGTGCAATTACAGATGTCACATCGTCTACATTTAGGAATTATTTAAATAATACGTGGTAGATTGCACTGTTGTTCCCACCCCTTCACTGCCCTGTTTTAAAATTATACATCTCTGCATTCAGATGTTTAAAAAAACAGATAAATAGATGGGTCGGTAGGTAGACGATAGAATGACAGGACAAATGCAGCAATATATAAGTTGGTAAATCTGCATATCTGCAGAGGAAATATATTGGCATTCTCTGTATGGGTTTTCTACTATTTATGTAACTGTCCTGTAAGTTTGGAATTATTTCCAAATATAAGGTTTAAAAAAAAGACTGTGCATCCCCACCTTTTGTCACAGCTTTGCAGCTGCCAGGGGACGAGGTAGCGTGTACCCCACCTCGATGTCTGGGGCCTGGCCCTGACACCCACCCTCACAACCAGAGGATCCAGAAAAAGAGAAGCAAACTGAACCCAAAGCAAGCAGAAGGAAGGAAATAACAAAGATTAGAATGGAGATAAATAAAATAGAGAATTAAAAAAGCAAGTAGAGGGAATCAACAAAACCAAGAGTTGGTTCTTCCAAAAGATTATTGAAATTGACAAAACATGAACTAGATTGAGAAAGCATTCTAATAACTAAAATCAGAAATGAAGGGGGGATTACTACCAACCCCACAGAAATAAAAAGGATTATAAGATGATGCTTTGAACAATTGTACGCCAACAAATTGGATAACCCAGATGAAGTGGACAAATTACTGAAGCACACAAACTACCTACACTGACTCAAGAAGACATAGAAGATCTCAACAGACAAACAATAAAGAGACTAAATCAGCATCCAGTGGCTTCACCAGTGAATTTTACTGAATGGTTCAAGAAGAATTAACACCAATCCTGCTAAAACTCTTCCAAAAAAATTGAAGAGGAAGGAATACTTCCTAACTCATTCTATGAGGCCAACATCACCCTAGTACGAAAGCAGAAAAAGATACAATAGGAAAAGAAAATTATAGACAAACATCGTTAATGAATATAGATGCAAAACTCCTCAACAAAATACTAGCAAACTGAATCCAACAACATATTAAAAGAATTATACAGCATGATCAAGTGGGATTTATCCCTGGTATGCAAGGTTGGTTCAATATAAGAAAATCAATTAAAGTAAATACACCACATTATCAGAAAGAAGCAATAAAAACCACACAATCGTCTCAATTGATGTGAAAGAGGAATTTGACAAAATCTAGCACGTCTTCTTGATGAAAACACTTACAAAACTAGATGTAGAAGGAAACATCCTCAACACAATAAAGGGCATGTATGAAAAACCCACAGCTAGCACCGTGATCAGTGGTGAAAGACTGACCACTTTTCCTCTGAGATGAGGAACAGGACTAGGATGCCCCTGTTGCCAATGTTATTCACCATTGCACTGGAAGTTCTAGCCAGAGCACTTGAGCAAGAAAAAGAAATAACAGGCAGCCAATTTGGAAAGGAAGAAATAAGACATCCCCTATTTGCAGATTACATGATCCCACATATAGAAGATCCTAAAAAATCCACAACAAAGCTACTAGATTAATAAACAAATTCAGAAAACTGGTGGGGTACAAGATCAAAAAATCAGTGGCCAGTTGATTTTTGACAAGGGTGCCGAATCTACTCAATGGGGAAAGAATAGTCTCTTTGACAAATGGTTCTGGGAAAACTGGATCTCCATATGCAAAAAATGGCAGTAGACTCCTACCTTATACCATAAACAAAAATGAACTGAAATGAATCAAAGACCTAAACGTAAGAACTGAAACTATAAAACTCCTAGAAAGAAATGTAGGGAAGTATCTTCAGGACCTCGTGTTAGACAGTGGTTTCTTAAACTTAACACTGACAGCATGAGTAACAACAGAAAAAAGAGATAAATGGGACTTGTTCAAATTAAAGACTTTTGTGCATCAGAGGACTTCATCGTGAAAGTAAAAAGACAGCCTACAGAATGGGAGAAAATATTTGGAAACCACATGTCCAACAAGGGTTTAATATCCAGAAAATATAAAGAAATCCTGCAACTCAACAACAAAAGACAAACAGTCCAATTAAAAAATGGGTAAAAGACTTGCATAAACATTTCTCCAAAGATAAACAAATAGCCAAAAGGCACATAAAAAGATGCTGAACATAATTAGCCATTAGGGAAATGCAAATCAAAACCACAGTGAGATACCATTTCACACCCACTAGAATAGCTACTATATATAAAAAAACAGAAAACAAGTGCTGGAGAGGATGTGGAGAAACAGGAACACACATTCATTGTTGGTGCAGCCGCTGTGGAAGACAGTTTGGCGATTCCTCAGAAAGTTAGAGAATTACTTTATGACCCACCAATCCCATTTCTAGTTACATACCTCAAAGAATTGAAAGCAGGTACTCGAACAGATATTTGCACACCATTGTTCATAACAAATTCACAAGAACCAAAAGCTGAGAGCAATCCAAGTGTCCATCCACAGACGAAAGGATAAACAAAAGGTGATCTATCCGTTCGAAGGAATATTATTTAGCCATAAAAAGGAACCAAGTTCTGATACATGCGACAACATGGATGAACCTTGAAGACATCATGTTGAGTAAAATAAGCCAGATACAAAAGGACAAATATTGTATGATCTCAATGATACAAAATAATTATAAAAACTTAATTTATAGAGTCAGAAACTAGAATACAAGTTACCAAGGGGCTGGGTGGGGGTAGGGAATGGGGAGTTAATGCTTCATTGATGCAGTTTCTCTTTGGTGTGATTGAAGAGTTTTGATAATGGATGGTGGTGATGGGAGCACAAAATTGTGAGGTAATTAACACCACTGAATTATATATTTGAATGTGGTAAAGGGGTAATTTTAGATTGTATATGTTACTAAAATTAAAATTTAGACAAAAAACCCTAGGAGTGCACGATACAAGCAGTGAACACTAATCTAAACTATTGGCTATAGTTAATAGAATAATTATAATAATATTATTTGATCAGTTGTAACAAAGGTACCACACTAATGTGAGGTGTTAACAATGGGAAATCTGTATGTGTGAGGGGAGTGTATAAGAACTCTATTTTCTGCATGATTTTCCAGAGTTCTCTGAGAGCCTGGGCGCCATCCGGCTGCTTGGAGAGGGCTGCCCTCTGCTCGGGGAGCGTGTCCTCTGGGCACACACTTGGAAGGGATGTAGCTGCCCCTGCAGGAGGCTGGAGGACACATGTCTGTCCACGGTTGACCCTCAGACCTTGAGATCTAATGGCGTTTTCCCTGCTGCTTTTTGGACTCGTTTGGGACCCTGACCTCTATTTTCCCTTCGGTTTCTCCCTTCTGTGATGGGAGCATCTATCCTACGCTAGCCCCACCATTGTATGTTGGAATCAGATCACTTGTTTTCCGGGTTTCTTGGGGCCACAGTCAGAGGAATTTTGCCCCAGGATGGGCCACACCTGTAACTGATATCCGATGAGAACTTGTACTTAGCATTGCCGTGAAAATGACTTACGGCTTTGGGCATGTTGTGAAAGACTGCATGCATTTTGCCTGTGGGAAGAGCTGGCTCCCGGGGTTCAGAGGGTGGACTGTGGTGGAGTACCTTGCGGACCGCAGGTTGGACGTGGTCGTGGTCTTGCTGCACGTTCTGGTGTGCGTGGCCCCGTGGGGTCAGGGTGGGCGTCCGTCCAGATCACCGGAGCCTTTGCATGTAGAGCGAGAGCTGGACAGAGCAAGCAGCCACGCGAAGAGGAAGCTGGAAGAGCCCGAGGACATCGCCGTCGCATCACCAAGGCCACCGGCAGACAGCCCCAGAATGCTCGGTGTTCAGGGAGAAAGCACCGCCTTGCTGACCTACCTCAAAACCAGGGGCCAGTAAGTCTCGTTGTTTGAGCACCGCATCTCTGGTGTTTGTGATCACAGTCGGAAACGAAGACAGAAGGCAAGCCACTGAGCCAAGGGGTGACTTGCATTTTGAAGGAACTGCCCTGGATGCCGTGTGGAGATTAAACAGAAGGAGGGCAGGGAGAGAAACGAGTCCAGCCAGGAGACTGGCTATGTTGTGGCTTGAACTATGTCCCCCAAAAGGTGTGTTCAAGTCCGGAGCCCCAGAACCCCAGAACGTGACCTTATTTGGAAATAGCACCCTTGCAGATGCTACTGAAGTGAAGATGAGGTCCTGCTACTGTACGTCAGCCCTGATCCTCTAGGACAGGTGCTCGGGGAAGAAAAGGAAAGTTCAGACACAGAGCGAGACGACCCGGTGACAGCAGGAGGCAGAAACTGGAACCAGCCGGGGAACAAGCCCTGGGGCCATGAGAAGCTGGAACAGTGGGAGGTAATTCTTCCCTGGAGGCTCTGCAGGCAGCCCGGCCACACACACACACACACACACACGCACACACACGCACACGCACCTTGATTTCCAACTTCTGACCTCCAGAACTGTGAGAAAGTGAATTTCCGTTGTGATGGTAATTGGCTGGTGTGGAGTGGTGGGTTTCTCCTGTAGAGAGAGCCTGGCCCTTCCTTCTGCCCGCACCCTCGCCACTCCCCGATGTCTCCCTGATGTCAGTTCTCAAGCATCCTTACACTGTTGTTTTTCTCAGAGTGCCGTTAAGAGAGGAGGGAGGTATTTCTTCTACCCATGTGCATTAATCAGCTCCCACTAGGGTTATGGTGCGCAATCAGACTCGTTATTGGAGGATTCCGGATTTGCAATTCCACTTACTCACAAAAATGTATTTGCAAACCCCTCCGCCCCAGTTGATACGTGCGGTGCTTTCACAGTCATTTGCAGATGTGTGCAGAGAGGAGAGAAATCTGAGTCACCCGGCGCACCTTCCCAGCTGAGCTGGAGCCGGGCATGCTCAGCGCCTTCTTTCAGCCCTCCTACCATGGACGTGTGTCCTTCTCGTGGTCCGTTCATTGTCCTGCTCTTCACACTTTTTGTGCTTCTTGTGGGTGATTTCACAGTTTAAAACGGCCCCCAGAGTGGTGCTGAGGGGCTGTCTAGCATTCCTGAGCCCAAGAAGGCAGTGACGTGCCTCACAGAGAAAATCCGTGTTAGGTGAGCTTCGTCCGGGAGTGAGTTCCATCTTAATGAATCAACACCATCCACTAAATAAGGCGTCTGTAAACGGAAACCACCTAGAACAGGATTGTGCATTGATTTGGTTGATGAAAATATTGTTTCAGAGGCTCCTGGGAGCCTGACCCTGTGTTTCCCCCCCAGGCAGTGGTGCAGTGTTGGCCAATTCCGTGTTTGTGGTGACTTGATCAAATATAACGATTATGAATCCTGAGACTTGACTGTAGTAACAGAACCCTCCAAATGGTGGAGGCTTCCGAAATACAGAGGTTCACTTCTCACTCACGTTGCACGTTCTCCTGGGTCGGTTTCTGGCCAAGGGGTGGCCCCGGTCTGGGCTGCCGTGGGCACCGAGAGCCAGGAGAGGAGGGCGGTGGACCTCGGCATCTTCACACGGCTTCTGCTCGCACGGACATGCCCCCCCGCCCATGGCGCCGGCCACCGTAGACGACCTAGCGTCGCTGGACTTCGGTGGCACAGGGAGGCCGGCCTTCCCACGGGGAACACTTGGACGATAAATGTGACGTACCAAGTCAGGCCTCTTTAAGAGTGGGAACGTGAAAGACAAAGCAGGAGGCTTGAAGAAAAATGGTGTATTTAATTGGGACTCTCATTTGCCCCAGTGTGGGTCAAGCAAAACACGTGTGGAGGCTGCAGTGGGCCCACGGGTTCCATTTTGCAAGCTCCAGTTTAGTTGGACCCGCTCCTTTCCTTTGGATTTCTTAAACCATTGTTTGGGGGCCCCTCGCATTCCCCCACAAGAACCTGAGGCCAGAGCACAGAGGAGGTCTGAGTTCCAGCTCCAGCATGTGACAGGCTTGTCTCCGAGCCTGTTCCCCCACCTCTAAGTGGGGTTCTAGGGTCCCTGGAACCGGGAGATCCATTTCATGGCCAAACTGAGGTCCAGAGTTGGCTCTGCCCCAAGCAGGGCCAGCCCGTGACCCCAAGGGCCCCACCCTGCTCTGGGCGGTGTAGACCCTGCTCTCGCCACTCATCACTCGCAGCCAGCATGTTGGAAATGGGGAGATCAAATGTGGACCAGCCCCTCGGACGCGGCGTCTGGTGTCCAGTGATGGCCCTGTTCTATCTGGGGCCATTCTAGCCTCGTGGTCCCTGCCCTGTTGTGGTCGCTGAGTTTCTGGGTTTTTCCATTTCTCTAGAACACGTGCCCAGGCCCGGTGCACTTTCCGTTCTCACCACGTGTGAGGTGTGTCCTTGGGTTCCAGGCGTTGTCCCGTGACCTTGACCCGGGGGTGCCCACAGGCTGGGCCCTGGGCGCTTGGCAGCAGAGGCCAGTCTCCTCTTTCACAGACAAGGACGCCGAGGCTCTCGGAGCACAGGCGAAGCTGAGGCCGTACGGACAGACAGCTCCCGAGGGTGCAGCCGGGCTTGGAGTCGGGGCTGCCCTGCTCCAGAGTCCGTGCTCTTCCCTCTGAACGTGGCCCCTTCGCCGTGGCCGGGAACCCGCGGGAACCTGGGAGCACGTGCGATGCCCCTGCCACAGCCCATCCCACCGGGCCAGGCGCTCCTCTCCCGGAGGAGTGAGACCTGAGAGACGAGTTCCAGTCTCTGATTTGGGGCTGGCCGTGCCCACTCATTCTTCAAAGGTTAACAAAATTGAAATCTGGAATTTCTCATCATCAGACGTATCAAGAGTCCCACTTAGCATGTGGCGTGATCCAAGAGCAGTGGAGTCCCGCTGAGGTTACAAAACACCTCTAGAGCTCTGCTATTGCGAGATTTTCTTTTAATTAAAAAACAAATAACACTGTAATAGGAGAGGTGATTAAAAAAATGGCTCCACGGTGCGTCCCACAGAGGCGCTTTAAAAAAAAAAGCCACTAATGATCAGAAAGCTTCATTATTTTGCTCTATGGCTTGAAGCAAAAATCAGTGCCCTGAGAAGCCCCTCTCCACCCCAGTCTCAGCACAGGCTTTTATTTTTCCCAAACCGATGAGAGGATTGGGGGCAGGCTAAACCTCCAGCCTAACGTCAAAATTCAACAAGTGAAAATAGTGAGGGAGATTTGCCCTCCCTTCTCCCCTTGTACTCTCTTAATATCTCTTTCAAAGCACAATTTACAGTGCTTTGCAAAGAGTAATTGCTGAATGCATGCACTATACAGGTATTAAAAATGGTGTCCACTAAGAATTTTTAATATCGAATGCTTACCATGCCAAATGAGGTGCAGAAAGCCAGATGTCACCCTGAGTGTGAGCGTGTGTCCTGAAGGAAACGTGCAAAATATCCAGAGTAGTCCCAGATGAGGCTGTGCCTGGGTCGAGTTTTTTTCTCATGTATAGATCTTCCTACTTTTTAACAATGAACCTAAGTTGCATTTCTGATCAGAAAAAGTGTAGTTTTAAAAATGAAATTAACAGAAACTGGAACAATCTAATATTCTTTCTTGCCCGATGATTGGCTTCTGTGGCCGTGGGAGCTCCTTCCATGCAGTCCTTTCCTGCCTGCTTGTTGCCCGGTAACCGTCATTTTTGACCCGGCCCTTTCCTCGCTGGGACCCCGTAGCCGTGCTGCGCTGTGGGGCGATCTGGTGTGAAGTGATTTCAGACCAGGCAGTAATGAAACTACCGACCCCCCGCTTTATGAGGCCAGCACATTCCATTTCACAAGCGTTCTAGAAAGAGTCACACTTTGCAGATGCGCGTCCTCGCTTTGCCTCCTGCACCCAGCCGTGACACCGCTCCTTCTGCCTCTCTCGCCCGCGGCCATCCCCCAGCCTTCTGCTCCTTTCCCGGGTGTGGCGGATCCATCCGGGTGGCTGTGGGGGTGGGGCTGTGTCCCCCAGAAGGACACGTGGACGTCCCAACCCCAGTGCCTCCGATGAGGACCTGCTGGGAAACGGGGTCCTCACGGATGGATTTGGGCAGGTTAAGATGAGGTCATCCCGGAGCAGGGTGGGCCCCACATCCAACACGACTGGTGTCCTTGAACAAGGGGAGCGGAGTCACAGACAGACAGACAGACAGAGAGAAGACCCCTGTGAGGAAGGAGGCACCTGCTCCGGGACTGCCAGCCGCCGCCGGAAGCTGGGAGAGAGGTGGCCTCTGCCCTCCAGGCCGCAGGTGGAGCCGACACTGTTTCAGCCTCTGGCCTTCGCGACGTGAGACCACGCATGTCTGTCGTTATAACCCCGTTTGGGGAACTTTGTATGGCAGCTGTAGGAGACCCTCATCCTTTTTCCAGCCAGGAGATTCCGGTTTGTAGGGACATGGAGCCTGACACCCCCGGAGCTCACTGGTTCACCGGACAGAGGAGCAGAAGGAGGGACCCGCATCCTCGAAGGCACCGTCGGCCTACCCTGGACTGCCCCCCTCCTTTCCCGTCGGGTCCCAAGCCCTCTTCATGCCCCCACCAGGTCAAGTTGGGTTTTCTGTGACTTGCTGTTGAAAGCCTCCTAACGGCGTCCGTGCTTAGGTGATGAGCTTGCAGATACGAATTCCCTGTCTCCAGGCCGGGCGACCCGCGTGTACCGGGTTATTCAGAATGCACAGCTCACACCTGGGCACCTGGCGTGATTCCAACCAGTGCCCCGTTTGACTCTCAAAAGCGTCCCCGTTTCAGACGGTAAACGATACAGTCGTCCAACCTACAGGCTGCATCTGAGGAAGACTGGGGCTCTTCGGCTGCGGGGCACCAAGGTGAGGACGTTCGAGGTGAGCCTCGAAGGACAGGTAGGATTTCCCAGGCAGGTAAGTCGTGTGGGCAGAGGGCATCAAACGCTGTGGGGAACCGTGGGCAGTGGGCAGATTTATGGACAACCCTGTCAACCTGTCCTGCCTGCAAGGAAATGGGAGCAAGCGGACAGCTCACCCTGAAGGTCCCTGAAACTCCTCTGAGCGGAGCTATCAGAGGAGCTGCGGCAGAAGGGTGATGAGGCGTCTGTCTTCACTGTCCTCCACAGTCAGGTGAAAGCCCTGGAGGGCCCCCAGCCCCCGGACCCAAACACGTCATTTGGCAGCACAGGGTGGTGCTCCGAGTTACGGGAAGCACACGGGATGGGAGCTCTGCAGCACGCACCACCGTCAGCTGTGCTCAGCGCCCAGGGGTACTTGCAGCTCTTGCTGGCTTTTCAGCCGAGCAAAACAACTGCTGATGGGAACATAAGCAGAACCAGATTGGAGTCTTAAGCGATGTGAAAGTAACTGCTTTTTCTTAAAGCGAGGCTTCTTATATTGTGCATTAGACGTGACAGATTTTTGCTTTTCTTTGTCCATCTAGCAGACATGACGTTTGCTATAGGATAGCTGCAAGGCCCTCCGGCACGGATCATACTGGATGATAAAATACTGAAAATGTTCCTTTTAGATCAGGAACTTCTGAAGGATGCGTTTCTGTAAAAATTTTACTAGCGGTCCTAAGCACTATAAGGCAAGAAAAATAAGTAAATAAAGATATAAGAACCTGAAAATTAAAAACATAACTCTTTATTTGCAAATTGTGACTATGTATGTAGGAAATGCAAAAGAATCATGAGAATTGAACGAGGTTGCCAGATACAAAACTGGTTGTATTCTTATATGCCAGCCACAAACAGGAAATGATGTTTAAGAAAAGATGACATTTAAAGTAGCATCAAATATATGAAGTACCTAGAAATAAATGTAAGAAAAGTTAGGCAGTCTCTACAGCGAAAATTATAAAATCTCATTGAGAGACATTAAAAAGGACTAAATAAATGGAGAGATAAGCCCTTTTCCATGGATTGGAAAACTCAGTGTTATAAGGATGTCAAGTTCTTCCCAAATTGATGTATAGATCTAATGCAATCCTAATCAAAATCTCTCAGTGTTTTTGTTAAGGAACTGACGAGCTGTTTCTAACATTTACATGGAAACACAAAGTATGAATAATAGCCAAGACAGTGCCAAGAAGAACAAGGTGGGAGGACTTGCTCTACAGGATTTTAAGATTTATTTTAATACTATAAAATTTAATACAGTGTAGTCCTGATTCAAATATACATGAATATACCAATGGAACAGAATAGAAAGCTCAGCAACTGGTCTAGGTACATATGAACATTTAATTTATGACAAAGGTGGCACTGGAGAGCAGTGGGGGAAAGATAGATTTTTCAATAAATGCTGCTAAAACAATTTGATATTCATAAAAAAAAAATTTGAACCTCTAACGTATGCCTTTTGCAAAATCAATTCCAGGTGGATTAAGGAATTAAATGGGAAAGGTAAAGCTACAGAATTTAAAAAAGACATTAAAGGAGCGTGTCTTCATGAGCTTGGCGTAGGGGATGGTCTCTGAAGCCATTGAGACCACTAATCATGAAGGAAAACAATGACTGTGTTAAAATTAAGTTGTTCATCAGACTACTGCGAAAAAAGAAAATGAGAGTAAAAGGCCAAAGTGGTAGAAGAGACCCATCACGTTAACCAACAAGGATGAGTTTTCCAAGCATTTAAAGAACTTCATACCAGTAAGAAAAATCTGAGGACCCAGTAGAAAGTGGACAAAAGATGAGAACAAGCACTTGACAAAAGAGACCATTCAGTGAGCAGTAAGCATCTGAGAAGGTGTTCAACCTCCAAGTCATGCAACCACCTATTAAAACTATACTGAGACATCTTTATACCCTCCAGACTGCAGGAATGAAAAGATCTTGCAGAGTCCAGTGATGGCAAAGATGTGGAGTGGCAGGGACTCAAAAACCTCAGGTTGGGGTGAGGATTAGTACAATGGCTTTGGAAAATAATTAAGCTTTATGTAGAAAAGCTGAACTTGACATATCCTATGACGCAGCAAATCAACTTCTAGATCTACCATCTAGAGCAGTGGTTCTCCCACTTCAGCACGCATCAGAATCTCCGGGAGGGCTCCTCAGAACACAGATTTTTGGATTCCGTCCCCAGAGTGAGTCGGAAGCTCTGGGCTGTGAACTAGAGTCTGATTTCTAATGTATTCCTGGGTGATACTCATGCTTCTGGCCTGGGGTCCACAGTTAGAGAACCACCACCCTGGAGAAACTTGTGCTCATGGTACACCAGGATTCACGCACAGGAATATCCTAGAGTGATAGCTAAAAATTCCCACCAAGAGTCAGATGACAATCACAGTATAGTCACACAATGGCAACAAATGAACGATAGCCACATCGATGAATCTCCCGAGCAATTTGCATGGAAAAAGCCAGACACAAAAGACCACAGAATTCCAATCATGTAAAGTTTGAAAGCAGATATAATCAAATCCTATTATTCAGGGCTGCATGCATTGACGGAAAACTAAGGAAAAGCAAGGAAATAGTTATCACAGAAGTCGGAATAGTGGTTTCCTCCCGGGGGTTGGGGGTGGTGTGGTCAGGGGGACAGCGAGCCGGTTATTAAGTCATGGCCTCTCGGCCCCAAACCCACCCCACCATAAACTCTGCTTTGCAATGTTGGGGCGGGTGCACCCCACTTTGTTCTGCCAGCCGGCTCTTGCTGGACTCCTCCAGTGGGAGCACTAGAGGAGGCTGCCCAGCTGGGGGAGGAAGGAGGGCTTTCTCCTCCCGGCATCTTCCCGGTGGCCCTCGGCCTGCGTCCTGGTCCTGGGACTCGGCTGGCAAAGCTGCTCCCCCTCGGCAGCCTCACTTCCTTTCTGGAGCAGCAGCTAGAGCTCGTTTCCTGGTTTCCTGATGCTTCCAGAAACAGCCTCCTTGTGACCCCGGGGAATCACCAGGCTAGCCCCAGCGCAGAGGATGGATATTCCCATGGGAAGCAGCTGGCGGTTCTTTCCCACCTGCTCCTTGGAGTCCAGCCTATAACCGTCAGCCACGTGCAGCGATGCCGGAGGTCAGGCGACTGGCATCGCGGCTGTGACCATAAGCCAGGTCTGACCGTGGCCTCCCTTAGGACACGCCTGATTTTCTCATCTGAACAGTGATTCACTTCTGGCGGCCTGGAGAGAAGCATCGTGTCCGGTTGTTAGTGTTTTAAGGCTTCGATGGCTGATAGTATTTCTAAGCGTCAGTTGTATGCAGTGACCCTTCCCTCCAGGGGGCCAGTAGGCCCTGAGAGGTGGTCACCAAAGGGGCAGCTTTTTGCAAGCTCCACTTTTCCTTCTGTGTTTACAGGCGGGCCTGGACAGCTCTTTCTGAACAGGAATCAGGGTTTTAAGTTCCTAGTTTTGAGAGGGGTTCAGGATTCCTGTGCTTCGCCCTCCGGTTTTATTTTGTATTTATTTGGTGAGTTCCTCAAATATTAATTATTGTTTTATCCAAGGGTTCTTTATTCTAGGAGATTGCTTGGTGCCTGCATTGACTGTTATTGACTTGGAAGGAAAACGCTTGCAAGGGAGGATTTTGAATCTAGTGCATCAATGTGCGGACTTGCTCCAGTTTTAACAGTGAGCAGTTTATGCTTGATGTCATTAATATACATGAAAACTGGGAAGCAAAATTATGTTTTATCGATTTAAATCTGTGATTAACTTGCATGTTGTAAGGCTGTCGCAGCCAGATGGTTTTTTCCTTTGAAGCATTAATAGGTTAAACTGTATAGGAAAATACGATCAATAAATATTAGAAAACCAAGGGATGCTGGGCCATGCACATTTCACGTTTGCCTTGTGGCCTCACGGCTCCGCAGCGTGGCTGGAGGCCGCGTCTCTGCCAACTGCACACGCAGCAGCGGGCGGCTTCTCATCTGCTTCCAATCACCCCGGCAATGCGTGTTTAGAACTTCACTTCTTACAAAGGGCTGAGAGTTGGGCCATAAGCCAGGGCTTCTCGAATTCCATTTCCTTCTCTAGGATGTGAATTTCTGCATAGATGTGGGAAGCTTCATTTGTTTTTTCCTTTCCTCCCACTTGAAAACAGGGAATATGTTAATATGTATTTAGAACAGAGCAAGAAACAAGCAGTTTCTACATCCGACATGTAATTCACTGAAGCACGATTTGATTTTCTTTCATCGTCTGTATTTAATTCCATCTTCTTCCCTATCTAGAGCACTGAAGATTTCCAGCTGAACTCCTACGCTAGGGCCTTTTTTTAAAAATTTGTTTTAATTATAATATTAGTTTCAACCATGTGAAGTTAATGATAATTGACATTTGGCCATTTTGAATAGTGGTTGCAAATGATTCAACCTAATGATAAATCGCATATGCTAAGCTCTTGCTTCCTTGCCAGACCTTGCACCAAGCCCTTTATACACGTTATCCCCATTTTGTCGGGAGGTTTACATGAAGTGGGGAACTGAGGCACGTGGAGAGATGAAGTACCTTGTCCAGTTCGTAGTGAGCAGCAGAGCTGTGATTGGCACACGGGGTCTAGTAAACATCCGTATTCCAGCAGCTCTCCTGATCTCAAGGACAGAACCGTATTATCATCTGCGTAGGTGACAAAGCACTTTATAGAAAAGCACCAAGGGAGGGTGTTGGGGGTGACAAGTGTCCCCCCATCCGTGTCCACCTGGAACCTCAGAATGTGACCTCATTTGGAAACGGGGCCTTGGCAGCGGGAATCCAGTTATGATGCGGTCATAGTGGCTCAGGGTGGGCCCCAAAGGCAATGGCCGGTGTCTTCTAAGGAGAGTGGCAGAGGCGGGTGGGGAGAGGCCAGTCCTCAGCAGGAGCCGAGGTGAACCCGGGCCGCGTCAGAGGCTGGACGCTGCACCTGCACCCCTGCCTCTCCAGACGGGCCCAGAGCCCCGTCCCCACTCCCACCCGGGCCTGGGTCTTTCCCCCTGCCCCTGCCTTCTGTCCCCGTGAGGTGGGCAGAGGGCCTCTCCTTATCCCGGCTCCTGCAGGGGCCCAGCAGCTCACATAGGCTGTAGGTTAAAAAACAACCAGACAGAAGTAAATACCCGAAACCGTTGAACTGCAACCCAGTAGCCTTGACTCTTGAAGAGGATTGTATAACTAAGTAGCTTACAAGGGGTGACAGTGTGATTGTGAAAACCTTGTGGATCGCACTCCCTTTATCCAGTGTGTGGTTGGATGAGTAGAAAAATGGGGACAAAAACTGGGTGAAAAATAGGGTGGGATGGGGGGGATGATTTGGATGTTCTTTTTTACTTTTATTTTTTATTCTTATTCTTGCTTTTTCTGGTATAAGGAAAATGTTCAAAAAATAGATTGGGGTGATGAATGCACAACTACATGATGGTGCTGTCAACAGCTGATTGCACACCACGGATGATTATATGATATGTGAATATATCTCAATAAAGCCAAATTTTAAAAAAACAAGAAAAGAACCAGGCGACTTGCAGAGGCAGAGCCTCCCGCTCCTTTGCGCCTGGCTCTTCCTTTCACAGTCCCCGAGTCCTACCTGATTTTCGGGGCCAGCTGTCGGGCCCTTGCTGCACACCCGCCGCGGCCTGGGTGCCTGGTGTCCGCGAGGGAGCCCTCTGACGGCCCGGGAAGGGCGGGATCGCGAGCCCCGCTGCGCAGCGCGGGAAGGCGAAACTGAACGTCGAGGGTGGGACAACTGGCCCGAGAGCCCTGGAGGTGGCCGGGCTGGGGCTCGGCCCGGGGCCTTCGACGCTGCCCTAGCTCTCCAACCACCTGCTCTTTGCAGATGGCTGGAAATTATTAACCGAAGAGACGTTACTAAACACATCACAAGAAAAGCTTTCTGGATTCACTTCCTAGGGCCGTGGCAACAAATGACCACAAACCGGAGGGGGGCTTAAAACGGCAGAATTATATGGTCTCCCCATGCTGGAGGACAGACGTCTGCAATCCAGGTGTGGCAGGGCCAGGCTCCCCCCGAAACCTGGAGGGGTGAGTCCTTCCCGCCTCGTCCAGCTTCTGGTGGTCCCGGCCCTCCTGGCTTCTGGTTGTGTCGCCCCCGTCTCTTTGCAAGAAGCACTGCCGGGACCAAACACCTCCTTCACTGGGGCAGCCCTCCCAGGGGCTCCTATATGGGGGAGGCCGCTCCATCGTGGGGGACGCTGGTGGCCCCCTCCAAGCGGCTGTGAGAATCCCTGTCCCCTTCCACTCAAATGCTGGCTGCCTGTCACTTCACAATCAGGGGATGACACGGCCCAGAAGTCCTGAAGGACGGAGAATTCCCGTGAATCCACTTAAAACAGGAAGCAGAATGTTACAGAATATCATGAAAAAGGTATGATTCAGACTTTACCTAGAAAGATGACTAAACTAAGTTGTTTAACTTATACTTAACTGAATTTGGTTTACAAACACAGACCCGTGCTGATTGTTAACAGTTGTACTGAGATATAATTCACCCACCAGGTAATTCACCCATACGAAGTGTATAGTTCAGTGGTTTTTAGGATCTTCACAAAGTTTGCATCCATTACCACAATCGACGTTAGAACATTTTCCTTACCCCAGAAGGAAAGCCTGCACCCCTTAGCTCTCACCCCCACTATTTCCCCCAGCTCCCCAGACCTAGGCATGCACTCATCTACTTTCTGTCTTTATAGATTTGCCCATCCTGGACATTTCATGAAGTGGAATCATAAGGTGTTTGTCTTTATGTGTCTGACCCTTTCACTCAGCACAAGGTTTTCAAGTTTCCTCATGTTGTAATAGCTGTCAGAACCTCATTCCTTTTTATTGGCCAATACCATTCCATCGTATGGATTTCCCACATTTTGTTTATCCAAGGAAGGACATTTGGGTTGTTTCCACTTTGGGCCTATTATGAATAATACTGCTCTGAAATGTGTGTACAAGTTTTTGAGCGGGCGTATGTTTTCAGTGCTCTTGCATAAATATCTAGGAATGGAAACGTGGCTGATTCTTAGAATTACAATGAATTAACTGCATTTTGCTCTGTTTTCTGGTGTGCATGTGTTGGTACAGACCTGAAAAGGCAGCTAATGTTAGCAGTGCTTTGTTAGGTTTAATTTTTAGGTTATAACAACATTTCTTTTCCTTCACAGCTACAGAATGATGGGGTTTGGATAATGACTACTCAAAAGTGAGGACCCTGCAGCATTGCAAGAAGTTACCAGCTTTGATTTGGGAATGAAGGTCTGACTTTTTCTGTTCTCTCAACCCACTGCCATTTCCCTCGCTGGAGCCAGGCAGCGAGCTCGGCGGGGCCCTGGCTCGGCCCCTACGGAAGCAGTGCCCGTCCCAGTTTCCCACCGTGTCTAATAAAGAGGTGGGATGAATGGTAGAAATTTCTCTGCCGTCTCTGTCATGGGCTGTGTGTCCCCCAGGAACTTAGGTCTGCGTTCCAGCCCGGCTCCTGGAAATAGGGTCTCTATGGCTGTCATCAAGGAGTAGGTGGGCCCTAGATCCAACATGACTGGGTCCTCATAGGGAGTGGGGAGTTTGGGCAGACAGACACACGCACAGAGAAGACGGCCACATGAAGACAGAAGGAGAGACGGTGATGCTGTGAGAAGCCAGAGGACGCCCAGGCCACCGGACACCAGGTGACAGCACGGAACCAGCTCTTCCCAAGGATTTCAGAGGCAGCCCCGCCTTGCCGACACCTGGATTTCAGACGTCTGCCCTCCAGAACTGTGAGACAACACATTCCTGTTGTTTTAAACCACCAGTTTATGGAACTTTGCTAAGACGGCCCTGGGAAGACTAACATAGTCTCTTCCAAACAAGATGCCTTCCACTGAACAATTGGCTTGATTTTACTAGGGACAGTGAATCTGGTAACTGAACTTGTTTCCTTCTTTGTGTGGGCTGTTAGGAAGCTCAGAACTAAAACTGGAATCAGTCTCTACCACCTCTGTTAGACTTCGGTGGTGGGACCATACCCATGGCTTACTTCCATCTTTTCAGTCACTTCTTTCCCTGTTTTCCAGTTTCCTTATTTACTGATATATTTTTATTTTGATACGTTTATATTTGAGTAAGCCATCAGAAATGGTTTGTTTTTTAGTTCAGATGAACTTATCACAAGATACAATCAGCAAGAGTCAGACAGACTAGAGAACTCTATAATTAACAAATGACTCACTTTCATAAATAAAAGGAAAAAAGGGGGAGATGGAAGGGAAATATATAAATTAAGTGGGATTAAGGGAACCCTCATCTGTCGTTGTTAGAATGTAAAATTGTGCACCGCTTGGAATAACAGTTTGGTGATTCCTTTAAAAGTGAAACGTACCCTTAGTGTGTAGCCCAGCCCTCCACACCGAGGAGTCTCCCGGAGAGGAATGAAAACACATGTCAAAGACTACATGTGAAGGTTCCTACAGCATTATTCATAGAACCTAAACTGAAAACAACCCGTATGTCCACCAGTGATTGAACTGGTTTCAAAAAAGCAGCGGTGGTACATTCTTACAAGAAAGCATCGTCAGTAACAGAAAGGAACGATTTGCCGTTTCATGCACCAAGCCTGGAGGAACCCCAAAACCTTAGGTGAAGAGAAAGAAGTCAGACACAAAAGGCCACATATTTTATGATTCTATTTATAGGAAATCGATTTTTTAAAAAGAAGAAGGAACTCCAGAGACAGAAAGCTGCCCGTGGTTCCCTGGGGCTGAGCTGGGGGCGGGAACCGGCTGTAGATGGCACGAGGGAGCTTTGTGGGGTGACGAAAGTGTCCAGTACTGGATCGCAGTGAAGACTGAGCAACTGTCCACTGACGGTGTCTGCATTTTATGGTACATAAACTGCACCTCAATAAAGTTCTTTAAAAATGGAGACTTAAAACTGCCTGGAAATTTGATCATATTGTGGCATCTTTATTAAGAATGTTTTTAGGTGTGATGATGGCATCGTGGTTATGTTTTTACGAATGAACCCCTATCTTTTAGAGATACACATTGAATTGTACAAAATGAGATGATGCCTGGGATTTGTTTCAAAGCAATATGGGAGGGTTTGGGTGGAGGAAGGGGGAAACATGAAAGGACAGCAGTGGGTGACTGTTGGAGCTGAGTGATGGGTATGTGCAGATTTATTCCAGCATTCTTTCTTCTTTTGTATATGCTTAAAATGTTTCCATAGTTAAAACTTTAAAAAGATGAAGTTCAAGTCTTTAAAGAAAAATAAAGCAAAAAAAAAACAGTGACTCGGCCAAGCTCTCCACGGTCACTGGCTGGACTCAGCTGGACCAGATGTTTCCCCTCCCCTTCTGCCAACAGTGGGCAGCCTTTGTGTGCCACCAGCCGGAGTCTGCCTGGCACAGACCCAGCCTAAGCATGAACCCGCACCCTGCTGATCCGCCTCTCTGTCCCAGGGATTCCAATCCTGTAGAATGATGCAAGAAAGGGAAAAGATTGGAGCATCCTGGGAGAGCAGCTTTTGTGGCTGTCATCGGGGTTTTCTCACGCAAGGTGAGAGTTTATGCAGCTAACTGGAGCTGCCATTAAAGTCTTCTCATTGTGCCAGGGGAGGGGAGGTGGTCTCCCCATGAGGCGACCCATGAGGGAGATAAAAAGTCAAAAAGGCTGGTCAAAGTGGTAAATTTCTTCCACGCTTCTCTTTGCCATATTGGTCATTCCGTTGCTGTCTGCGTAGAAGAAATTAATTAAGCCCAGGGCTTTCTCAGCAATCTAGCTGTTTCCTGAATTTTGCCCCTTTACCTCCCAAATCAATATAGGTAATAATTACAAGTGAGCTCCATTGGGGGTTGAATTGGGTCCCCCCAAAAGATAGGATGAAGCTCTCATCTCGGTCCTGGTGAATGTGGCCTTATTTGGAAATAGGGTCATTGCAAATGGAATTAGAATAAGTTAAAAAGAGGTTGCCCTGGAGTAGGGGGCCCTTAATCCAGTCTGCCTGGGGTCCCTGTAACGGGGGGGGGGGGGTCCCAAACCCGAAGAGGAGATGGCCACGTGACGTGGTGGCGGAGAGTGGAGCAACACAGCTGCCAACCAGGGGGGCCGAGGATGCCAGCACCGCTGGGAGCCGGGAAGGAGGCAGGGGGCAGCGTCTCCCCCAGAGCCTTCCGGGGGAGCTGGGCCCCGCCGACACCCCGAACTCAGACTTCCAGGCCCCAGAGCTGGGAGGTGATAACTTCCTGTTGCTTCAGGCCACCCAGCTGGCGGTCCTCAGTGGCAGCAGCCCCGGACACCGAGAGGTGCATTTCCGAGTTGTCGGTGCCAGTCTGAGTACTTATCTGTAAGTATTAATTCGTTTAGTCCTTATAACAGCCCCACGCAGTATTATTATTCCCCTTTAACAGATAAGGGAGCTGAGCCACTTGCTCTGGACGCACCGTCGGGGAGCAGCGCAGCTTGGGTTTACACCAGCCGATGCGTCTGCAGGGGCCCGAGCCGTCAGCCGCCGGGTGAGTTTTCTCTCGGGTGAGTCCACCAGGGCCTGGCCGGGCCTTCCGGCTTCTTTTTCTGGTCGTGCTCAGCACAGAGAGGGAGCAGGCTGCGGGGGTGCCCTCCCTGTGGCCGGGTTACAGCTGAACCCACTGGGTCGAGAGCGTGACCTTCTCCCTCCAATGTTTTTCTCCAAGGCTGGAGCAGCTCCTTCTCTTTTTTAAAAAATCATTTCTTGAGGTGAAATTCACGTAACACAGAGTTAACCACGTTACGGTGCTCAGTTCATTGGCACTTGGTCCATTCACGATGCTGTGCAACCGCCGTCCCCATCGGGTTCCAGAGCCTTGGTTGCCTTTGGGTCTTGCTGCCAAATCCCCAAACAGCCCCGACTCCTGCGCTGTCTGGGACCTGGATCTCAGCTTTCTCTGGTTCTGCGAACCACCTGGTATCATTCCAGTAAATTCCCTTCTTGTTTAAGGTGGCCAGAGTTGGCTGCTGTGGCTTGAAACCGAAGTGCTCCATGGCAGAGCCTTGTTCACCAAATAATTACTGTTCTCCTTACACTTCCCAGCCCTGTGAGGTGAGAGCCATGGGCTCCAAACCCTTTGGACAGGAAATCTTACACCACTTCATCTGGGAGGTAAAAAGAGGAATAAAAATTACACCAAGACAACCAAGTGATAATTCTGCTGAAATTCAAAGACAAAAACACCTATTGGGATGGAAGACGTTTCATTGATTATAACAGTGCTGGCCAATCTGAACATGACGCGAGCCACAAATGTCATTTCATGTCTTCTAGTAGCTGCATTAAAACAGTAAAAAGGAGCAGGCAAAATTACTTTTAACAATGTATTTTATTTAACCCAATATATCCAAAATATTATCATTTCAAGCTGTCATCAGTATAACAATTATTGAGATATTTTGCATTCTTTTTTTTTTTTTTTCTGTACCACGTCTTCAAAATCCCACATGTATTTTGCCCTTACAGCACATCTCACATTGGACTAGCGACACTTCAGGTGCTCAGTGGCCACAAGCACTTGAAACCCAGGTGTGTCAGATATCCTTCAGGCATTTCCAAATGTATTTTCCTGAATTGCCAGCCCTTGAAATGCCCGCTGTGTCTGCCCAGCTGCAGCCTTCAGGCTCCTACCTAAAGGCTCCGGCTGAGGGTGACAGCCCAGGGGTGCCTCCATCGTGGGGGGTTCTTTGCACTGTGACCCCTGCTGGGACACAACTCTGGGCACAAGGAGCACCAGCCTCAGGCAGCCAGTTCGTGGACAGGGATCCTGGCAGGAGCGTGTTGCAGGTACAAAGGTGACCGTTAGAGGCTCACTCCAGAGGGGCTGGCACTGGGGGTACGAGAGAACCACATGGTGCCCTGGACCCCTGGGGTTTCCCTAACAAAGTGCCACCAGCTAGGGGCTTAAAACCACAGAAGTTACTGTCCCACAGCTCTGGAGCCAGAAGACAAGGTGTGGGCAGGGCGGGCTCCTTCAGATGACTCCCGGGGAGACCCCTTCCTGCCCCTTACAGCTTCCGGGGTCGCCCGGAGCCCTTGGTGCTCCTTGGCTTGCAGCTACCTCGCTGTTGTCTCATGGCTGTTTTCCCTCCATCTCCAGATTGTTCTCTCCTTACAGGGACCCCAGGCGTTGGCTTTCGGGCCCACCCATCTCCAGTGTGACCCCACCTTTACTTGATGACATCTGCAGAAACCCCACTTGCAGAGAAGTCACCTCCACAGGTGCCTTCTTGGATCTTTCCTGATGAGACCTCAACATATCTTTTGGGGGAACACAGCTCAAAACTTTAAACCCCCAAAAAGCTGCTCAACTGGGAACCTGAGGACCCAAAGGTGCTCCACTGCCCAGGGTGCCTGGTCTCACCCTCTTTAGCAGCAGGCATTTGTGGGTGCCAACTCGTGCCCCAACAGAGGGGTGATGGTTGCAACAGTGGTGGAAGCTGCATTGAGCACCAGCACCGCATCCAGCTCTGCTCAGGGCACTGCACAGGCACCAGCTCACTGAACCCCCTGAGCCTTGGGAGGGAGCGGCCCTCCTGACACCCTGATTTCGGGCTCTGGCCACACAACAGTGGGAGAACACGCTTCTCCTGTTTTTAGCCCATTTGTGGTCCTTGGTCACCGCGGCCCTGGGGCCCTCAGACAGGGACCCCCGTGGAGCAGGCCGTCTGCTGAGATGCGAGCATTCCTCGTCGCCAAGTCTTCTCACAAAGCACTCTCTCTGTAGGTAGCTTACACGAGTGGGGTTCCAAGTGGGCCACAGCCTCGCTGTGGCCGCCCTTTTAATCCTCCAACGACGCTGAGCCCATTTTACAGGACAGGAGACTGAGGCAGGCACCGCACCCCGCGGAGCTGACTGCGGGCAACGTCTCAGCCATCCCTGCCTGCTTCCATTCGCCTCCCCTACCAAGCCAGGGAGGGACGTGGTCAGATGGTTCCCACCGACACCGTCGGGGAACTGCCCGGCTGCTGGATCGCAAGTGGGGTATCAGCTGCCCGCATTCCACCCCCACCTGGGGTCTGCACCCTTGCATGCCCCCCACCCGCGCTGGATGACCACTGGGATTGGCGGGAATGGCCAAGCAGGCCCTCCGAGGCGAGGCCATGAGGACACGGCAGTTTCCTCGTTGCTCTTTCTCGATCGCTCGCTCTGGGGGAGGCCAGCTGTAAGCTCTGAGGACGTGGGTGCGGCCTATCCATGCGGAGGGGTCACCTGGCGAGGAACCGAGGCCCCAGCTGGCACGGCACTTGAGGGGGCCACCGTGGGGGAGGGCCCGCCAGCCCCAGTGAAACCGTCAGATGACACGGCCTGGCTGACAGCTTAACTCACGAGAGCCTGTGCCTCAACCACCCGGTCACATCGTCCCCACATCCCCGACCCACGACCCACGGAAGTGTGGACAATAAATGCCTGTTGATCTAAGCAGTAGTTAAGCTTGGGAGCACTTGGGTACACAGAGATGGGTACGTAACCCCAGCACTGCTCTCCTTTTCTCAGCTCCAACACCAGTCTAGTCTGTCAAGAGTGTTTTATTACCCAGGCTTTGGTCTGAACAAGTTTCCTGTGGTGTAGCCCCGGCCCCATCTTTCCTGGATTGGGGCTGAAGAAATATGCCCGCATTCTAGATGACAGAGTGGCTGGGGACAGGCTGTAAAAGAACAAGTAAATCTGCTCTGAGCAATCTGAGGGAATGGGGTGCATCTCGCATAGGTTTTCAAACTCTGGCCTCAAATGTTAAGGAAATGTTTATGTGGAGGATTACTCTGTGCCACACACACACACACACACACACACACACACTTTGGTCTCCCCGTCTTTTGCAGTGATACGAAACTCTGGTTCTTTGGGGTCATGGTCCCAGCTCCCATCACTGTGTGATGTGAACAGGCAGGAAGCTGTATTGGGGGAAGCAGGAAGGATCCCAGAAGGATCTAGAAGTGCTAGGAAGTGACCTTTGGTGGAGGGGAAAGGGAAAGAGGTGATGGAATCCCCAGTCTTTCACCCAATATTTATTGAGCTCCAGATTCCCTAAGATTCTCACTTGGACCTGCAGTGGTTGGGTTTTGAGGCTTCTCCCCAGCGTCATCCGCCTGCCTTCAGATCCGCCAGGGTCCTCTTGTGTGCTGGGCACTGTGCACTGCTGCCTCCTACGTATTTATCCAGGAACGGCGGACCAAAGCAAGGGCCCCACGTCACTTCTTTGGTGGGTCTTGTTGGGCAGTTGCTGTGGGCAGGCACGTGTTGCGTGGCGTGGTTTCCTGACTTTGGAGGAGAAAGGGAAGGAGGGGAGAGAGGAGGAAGCCCGGCTCCACTCCGTTCTCCAGAACTTTCTGCAATGAGAGGAATGTCCTTTATCTGTACTGTCCAACACGATGGCCATTACCACACGTGGCAGCTGAGCGCTTGAAATGTGGGTAGTGCGACCGAGGAACTGAGTTTTTAATTTTATTTAAATTAAACACTCCACTGAAATAGCCACATATCTAGTAGCTTCCAAACTGGGCAGCACAATTCTAAGAGCCTTGTTTTGGGTCTACAAACACAATCTCTCTAGTGATTTATTTCAAAATTTTAAATTAAGGTATGATGTACATAGAATAAAATTCACAGTTCTGCTAGTTTTGACAAATGCACACAGTCATATAATGACAGTCAAGATAAAAAACAGTTTGGTCACCCACTCGCACCCCAAAATTCCTGCATGTCGTCATGTAGTTAACCTCTCCCCACTCCTCTGGCTCCTGGAAATCCCTCATCTGTTTCTGTCCCTCGAGTTTTGCCTTTTCCAGAATGTCATATTAAAAAAAATCAAACAGTATAAAGCCTTTTGCATCTGGCTTCTTTAACTTAGCATGGTGCATTTGAGATCCACCCATGTTGTGTATTTCAGTCTTTCACTCCTTTTGACTGCTGCATAGTATTCCACCGTAAGGAGATACCACAGCTTGTTTCACCCTCTCCACCTGAGGTACATCTGAGTTGTTTCAAGTTTGGGGTGATTATGAACAAAGCCACTATAAATATTCATGCACACGGTTTTGTGAGAACTCCTAAGTTTTCATTTCACTTGGGTAAATACTTAGGCATGGGATTGTTTAGTCATACGGCAAGTACGTGTTTAACTTTATACTAAACTGCTGAACCGTTTTCTAAAGTGCTGGTACCATTTTGCATTCTTACAGTCTCACCCACACTTGGTATTGCCCATTATTTTTACCTTGGCTATGTTAATACGTGTGTAGTGATATCTCATTGTGGTTTTAATTTGCATTTCCCTAACAATTAATGACGCTGAGTACCTTCTCATGTGTTTATTTGCCATCCATGTATCTTCTTTGTTGCAGTATCTGTGCAAACCTTTTGCCTTTATTTTTTTTTAATTGATCATTCCTCTGGATGTTTTCTGGCCTCTTTTTAACACTGCCTGAAACATCATGTCTGAGTACAGTTTTCTTGTGCACAGCTTAGTGGCTTGGAGTTCTGTTCCTTTTCACTCTCTGCTGTCAGCACCGTAGATGTGTGTGAAGGTAAGAGTCTGGGTACCGTGGGACCCCAAAAGGCTGACTGGGTTTTCCCTTGCAAGCTTTTTATCTTGATTTTTGGGGGGGCAAATGCTTTGTGAAACAGCCTCCACCTGCCCTCTAGACTTGGAGGGGGTGACAGAAGAATTTGGTGGCTCGTATTTTGGTTCTTCAATAGTTTTATTGGCCCTTTGCTCGCCCTCTCTGCTGAAGCTGTCAAGATAATCCTACGACTTGCTGGTCAAGGAAGGAGGAACTGCAAACGATTGAAGAGGTTTTGAGGCTTGTGAGGCCACAGCAAGTCTGCCCTGTGAGCGCCTTGAGTTGCTGTCACACTGCTTCTTGCTCCTCGCGGAATCACCCAGGCTTTGTCAGCGTGTGCATGATTCTTTATGTTGAATAACGACAGGGTCAGGGTGCCTGGGAGCACATCATCCGTCCCTCTTGTCATCAGACAGACCTGCTGTTGAGTTTGAAGTCACCGCAGACCCTGGAGACTGTATATAAACCTTTTTGTATACGATGAGTATTTCTTGGATTCCTCTGCTCTCCATCTCCCTCCTTCAGCTGCTCTGGCCTGGTCAACTACCCAACTGGCCTCCCAAAGTCACCCTGACCCCTTCTAATTTTGGCTCAGCATGGCAGCCAGAGTGATATATATATATATATTTAAATATGTGGATCTGCACGTTCCCCTTTGGCTTAAAACCCCTCAGGACTGCCCATTGCTTTCGGGAGCAGACGCAAATCTCTCCCTGCTCAGGCTCACTCTACCCCGCCTGGGCAGCCGTCTGCCAGCGGCTCTGGGGTCCTCCACGCTGCCCCGCAGCTGGAATGTCCCCTCCCACGGCCCACCCCCTAATCAGCTCCAGCTCCTCCTCTGGGCCCTTCCTCTTCAGGTTTTCTTGCAAGTGGTTACTTGCCTCCCCAACACTACCTGTTTGTGTCCACATCCTCACCCACATGGGTATCCTTCGTTCTCTTTCTGTGAATATATATATATTCAATACTGGGGTAATTGGGTTAACATCCATTTCAACCTCAGGCTGGAAAGTGGGCAAGTGGGGGGGGGGGTTCCTGCCAGGCCCACCCAAGGCCCCTCTTGCTCGGGTGACTGAGTGGCCCCCTCGCAGCACGGCCGCAGTGGCAATTCCACACTTATTAGCAGGAGTTTTTGGTTAACCTCTGCATCCTCCACCAGGGCAGGAACCTTGTCCAGCTCCTCACACCCTGTAATCATGTCCTAAACGAGCGAAACAGGGAGACACGGCACCTCTGACGGGCGCCCGGCTGGATGCGCAGGCCGCTGAACTGATTGTGTGGGGATCGGCACGACGCCCAGATTTGCCATTTCCTCGGCTAAGGTCTCGGGGCGTCCGCGGCCCCCCGGAAGGCTGCAGGCCCTCGGGCAGGGGCGGTGTCCGCGCCCTGTAGCCCAGAATGGGGCCCGGACAGCCGGTGGGGACGTGCTGTGAATGCAGGGCCTCAGGGATCCGGGTGACAGAACGAGCACCCTTCATTCGGGGGCTCAAGCGTGGTCACCTAACTTAGGGTTGGGGGACGGGGCGACTCGGGCCCAGGGGACTGCTGTGGTCATTTGTCCTTTTCCCAAAGACCCAGGATCACAACTTCCAGGTTCGGGGGTCCCCGGGGTGGGGGTGGGGGGCAGCCAGCCGCGGGGGGCGGGCGCGGGGCGAGGGGCGAGGGCGAGCTCCGGGCCGGGCCGGCTCCGCTCCGGCCGCCGCGCGATCCGGCCCGGGTTTCCGCGCGCGCCGCCGCCGCCCGCCCGCCCCCCGCGGCCGCCCCGCCCCCGCGCCCCGCCGCCGCCGGAGGCCGCTCGCCGCGCCGCGAACATGGCCGAAGTCGGCGAGGACAGCGGCGCCCGCGCCCTGCTGGCCCTGCGCTCGGCGCCCTGCAGCCCCGTGCTGTGCGCCGCGGGCCGCCGCCGCCGCCTTCCCCGCCGCCGCGCCCCCGCCGCCGCCGCCCGCGCAGCCCCCCGCGCCCGCCGCGCCCCGCTCCCCGGCGCCGCCGCCCGCGCAGCCGCCGCCGCCCGCCCCGGCCCCGGCCCCGGCCCCGGCCCCGGGCGCGGCCTCGGACGCGGGCACGGCCCCGGCGCTGGTGGCGGCGGCGGCCGCGTCGGTGCGGCAGAGCCCGGCCCCGGCCCTGGCGCGCCTGGAGGGCCGCGAGTTCGAGTTCCTCATGCGGCAGCCCAGCGTCACCATCGGCCGCAACTCGTCGCAGGGCTCGGTGGACCTGAGCATGGGCCTGTCGAGCTTCATCTCGCGGCGCCACCTGCAGCTCAGCTTCCAGGAGCCGCACTTCTACCTGCGCTGCCTCGGCAAGAACGGCGTCTTCGTGGACGGGGCCTTCCAGCGGCGCGGCGCGCCCGCCCTGCAGCTGCCCAAGCAGTGAGTGCGGCCCCGGCCCCCGGGCCGGGTGCGGGGTCTCCGCGAGGCCCCGAGCAGGGCCCAGCCCCGGGCAGAGGCCGGAGGGTCCGCTACCAGGCGATCCCCGGGCCCGTGACGGGCGGGCACCGGAGCCCAGAGGACGGTTCCGGGCCCCCCGGGGCAGGAAGGGGAAATGCGAGGCACGCGGGCGCGCGGCCCGAGGAGGCCGGCTACGAGCCCTCGGCTCGGGCCGGGAAGCGCCGCCGCCCTCCCGGGCGCCTCGGTGGCATCCTGCTGCTTCCCTTCCCTGCGTCTTCGCCGTCCCCCTCCTTCCCGGATTTCCGCGTACGGTTTCTCTCCCCCTCTGCTCTGCCCCGGAGAGAGCCTTGCTTTCTGGAGCCCTGTGGACGGGGAGAAAGCCTGCTCGGTTGGCATTTCCTCATTAGGCACTTTCTTTCTTGTCTGTTGAGTAATTGCTTTGGAGGCCTCACTGGTGTTTATATTTTTTTCAGCGTGTTTCATGTTCAAGGTCTGCCATTTGGCTGTCGAGTTAATCACCTCGTTGGTGAGCGCCCTGAGTCGAGTGTTTTTGCTGGGGAGCTCTTGGGGAGCAGGGCTGGTTTCTGAGGACACCTCCCCTCTGGGGACTTGGTGTGTTTGGGTGTAAACACTGTATTGAATCATTCTCAGGGATTGGCGTATCCACGTGCATTTTGCTAAAATCTGGACTCACCTGATAACAAAGCTGTGCTGTCTGGTGACAGCTTGTGGGTAACCCACTGACTCCCTCCATTCCAGGCCATTAGACGCTTCTCTCGGCCAGTCAGTCATTCTTGTGGGGAAATGACAGACCAGCAGCTCCGTTCCCCTCTGCGGCCCGGGGAAGGCGGCTTCTGCCGAAGCTCCTTTATAAAGCGCAGGTTCTCTAGGTGCTTGAGATCTCTCAGCTCAGCAAGGGGTCACTTCCTGAATCTTAAATGAGATTCTCCTTAGTGTTTTCTCCAACTCAAGGGGAAAAACTTCAGCCCCTTCAACCCCCAAGGTCTTCCGATCACCTGCTGAACAGGCCACCAGGCTGCTGCTATTTATAAGGTACTGTTGGTGTACACTGTGCCCTGCAAAGTTATTCACCGAGGAGCTTGTGTTCATAGTGGGCGCCAGGGTTGTAGCTGGCAGGCTGGGCATGCAGCCACCTCCTGATATGCAGCTTCAGATGCCCCCAAAGCGTTCTCCCCCTGCCAGTCTGTTTTTATCTGACCTCAGCGGTGCTGTCAAGCAACATCCATGTGGCAGGAAAGTAAACTGGACAAGAACAGGGCTGATGGGCAGTAGGAGAGGCCTTGCGGGATGGCAGTGCCTGCCGTCTCAGAGGGAAACTGTTTGAGTCTGGGAGCTGTCATTGCCTGTGCACAGATTGGGTTAGCAATTTCAACAGTTCTGCTTTCCCTTTTATTTTAGAAAACGTAAATCCAAGTAGTTGCACATATATAGTTCCTTTTAGAGTTAGTTCAAGTTCCTTGGCCTACTATATTGAAAATAATCAGAAAATTTTAATGAGTTCAGAGCACAGAAGCTGTGTGTACATCGTCACCCCCAAATGGGAAGTCCATCACCGGCTTTAAGAGAATGACCGCAGTTATTGTGTCTTTTCTTTTAGGCTTTGGCACACGGTTTTGCTATTAATATTTGCTGGCAACAGTTGTCCAGGACTTGGAGCTTTTTGTGCATTGTGGTGACCTGCACACCCTTTTCCACAGCTTGCTTCGTCTGTGATCTTTCCATCACCAGCCCACGCTGGGTGACAGCTGTACTGGGTGGCATCTGTACCCACCCCCCACTGTCCTGGGCCTCCCCACTGCCCCTTTCAGCCTTCACTTTCTGCTCAGGGCAGCATGTGGTTAAGAGGGATGCTGGAATTTATACTCACTTGTTACTAGAAGGAAATCTTCAAAGGGCTTTGATACTTTTAATTCTTGGTAAGAAAAATAACTGAGCAACTTAGAGCTAATCTTGACAGGCTGCCTTGGGTGGCATGCAGTGGAATCACTCTGTGGCTTCCAGGGTGGTGGATGAGAGCTCCAACTTAGCACGCGGCCCAGGCGAGTGCAGAGGACCTTGTGGGCCACGGCTGGGTCGTTTTGTTTAGACCACAGGCTCCTTGAGGGCCGGGACCCAGAGTTCACCTTTAACCCCAGGGCACAGGGCAGGAACTGGCTGGAAATGGGTACCCAGCAAATGTGCTCTGTTTGTCGAACGGACAAATTAATGGAGAAATGAATTCACAGCTTCCATAGGAGAAACGCAAGTCATTGATTTAGCTTAGTTTCCTGAAATGAACCAAATCAGCATGGCATGGGGGAAAATAGGAGCAGCCTTCTTTGGTTTATAGGTGGGTGTGGTTTGTGTGTTTGTATGTATGTATGTAACTGTAGGTCTTTAAAGCATTTTATTTGCAATTTGAATTTTAAAAAGGAGATCCAAGGCCCCTTACTGGCTCTTTACCCCCTTTTTTACTATCTTTTTTCCCTGTTCTTTAACAAATGTGAATTATTTGAGTAATTATGATAAAAGCAAGATTTATGACTGTGGTAGCTTTGAGTGGTAGGATTTATGGGGGCTTTTTTTTTCTTTATGTTTTTTTGTGTTCTCCAAATTTTCTGCAATGACTATGATTAATTTCCTTTTAACTTTTCCTCATGGAAAAATTCATGTGTATACAAAAATAGGATAGCGTAATGAACTGCCATGTGCCCATCCCCCAGCTGCAGCAGCTTTCCTCCATGGCCAAGTGTGTTTTATCCTCATCCCCCATCATCTCTCTCCCCTCTGTTCCCCACCCTTCCCTCCAGTTGTAGTGAAGCAAATCCCAGATGTCATGTCATTCTGTCTGTAAATATTTTGATAAAATCCTCTAAAAGATAAGGACTCTTTTTTAAAAATTTAACCACAATTTCCTTTTCATACCATAAAAACTTACGGTTTCTTATTATCAGTGAATATCCAGTCAGTGTTCAGATTTCCTTTCCTGACTCCTGAATGTTTGTTGTTTGTTCTCACGTATTTATTTGAATCAGGATCCACCTAACAGCCCAAGCCCTGTGCAAACACTGTGATTGGTCGATGTGTCAGCTCTTTTTTTCTCTCTGCAGTTTGTTCACTGACAAAATGGGATTATTTGTTCTGTAGAGTTTCCCACGGCTGAATCTTACAGGTTGGATTCCCGTGGTGTCCATTTAGTATGTCCCTCTCCCCTGTAATGCCTGCAAATTGGTTGTTGGAACTAGAAGTTTGATCAGATTTGGATTTGATATCTTTGCCAAAACCGCCTCGTGGTGGTGCGTGCTTCCATCAGGAGAGGGTCTAGCCGTCTGCCTGTTCGTCAGCAGCTTTTGATGGCGACTACCTGCGTCCGTTAGTCTGTTGTCTCCTGGACTGTTTTGTAGTTGGCGTTGGCCGCTGGTGCTGATCCGACGTGGGTCTGTGCCCATGTTGAGGCAGATCACAGCTCCTGACTGTTGTGATAAACGTCACCAGTTGTAGCCACCACAGCGTTTTATAGGCAAACAATTGTTTAGTCCCTGTAAAAATTTACTGAGCATAGTTGCTCATTGCTGTTTCCAACTGGTCACTTGAAGAATATTGAATTAGTTAATAACCATTGTACAATTTGCTATTAGATGGAGCTTATTTTGAAATTACTCGGAAAGCGCCCGAGTTGGTGGAGACAGCCAGTGACCCCTGAGTTCCTGCTGCTGCGTGCTCTGGGAGCTGTGTGGTACCCTCCGCCCGTCCCGCCTCTGCCCCCAGCCCGCGGGAGCTACTGGGCCTTAAATGGCCCAAGGCGTGGCCTCCGGCGATGGTCCAGGGGCCACATGTGCTGGGCTTTGGCACTTGGGACAGGCGAGGGTATCTGGGCAGATCGGTCTCTCTCCGGGGCTTTAGCTGGAAGACGTGAAAGCTGAGGTCGCGTTGCTGTTTGCCTTCGTGGAGAGAAGCCACGTGCAGTGAGGAGGGAAAGCTGGGATGTAGCGGGGAGGCCGGCTGTCGGGAATGTGGACGGTAGGGTGGGGTGGCTGCGAGGGGCACCGGGAAACCTCTCAGGAGGTGACGTGACTCTCCGAGGCTGGCGTGGGGAGGAGCAGATGAGTTGAGAGAACTTCGAGCTGTGATGGTTGAACCTGGAAGCCAGAAGCTGGCGGAGCCGGCGTAGCGCTGGGTGGTAGAAGCGGGGTGCCCACCGCAGCCGGGATGCACCTGCAGAGGGTCGGGTGTGGCTGGCACGTGGCCTGTCTCTGGGCCTTGCGGGGTCCCGCCTGCTGCTGGGGGGCGGTTGTTGGGTGTCACACATGGAGTTCAACTGGTGTCTCGACCAAAACCCACATGGAAGGGCTTATGGGATTCCAGCAGGCTGGGAGCTAGGACGTTGGATGTATGTTATTAAAAGCATCTGCTAGTTTCTAGTACATAATTCATGTTGAAGTATTTGGGTTTATCACCCCTATAAAAAATTATATCATTTTAAAAAAATCAGTCTATAAGGAGGATATTTATCACATAGTATGCATTGAGTTCAATTTATAATAAACTTGCAAAAGCCTTTGCCATGTTGATGGAGGAATGGGATTGGTAGGTGCTAAAAGCATATAATGTAGTTTTTTTTAAATTATATTTTTTATTGTAGGATGTAACATATACATAGAAGTGATAACTTTTCAAGTGCAATGTAACAAGTAGAGTGCAAATTTCAGAGAATATTGTGGGTTACAGTTCCACAGTTTCAGTTATTTCCTTATTGTGAAATATAACATATATACAAAAAGATAATATCTTTCAAAGTATACTTTAACAGGTAGTTATATAGGAAATTTCCAAAGTTATTATGAGTTACAGCACCATAGTTTCAGTTATTTCTTTATTTTGAAATATAGCATATATATGAAAAGGTGATAGCTTTCAAATTAGAATTTAACAAGTAGCTATAGAACAAATTTCAGAGGATGCTATGTATTACAGTTCCACCATTTCAATTCTTTCCTTCCAGCTATTCTAGTACCTTAGCAAGTAAGGAAAAGAAAACTATATAGAGATTCCGTATTCTGTGTATAATGTAGAGTTTTAATGGAATTCTTGTTTAATGCTTTCAGAAAAGACAGTTATGTTTAAAATTGTGTGCTGAAATGAAACTAAAGCATTTGATTTGTAGATATAGTAATTTACTGTTTGCTGTTTTTGCATGTTGTGAATGTCAGGGGATAAACTTGCTAAAATAATGACAGCTCAAATTGTAGCAATGCCTCATTTCCATAATTATCCTACATTTAAAGCGTTTCATATTAAAATGAGAGGATTATATAAAATGTTTTTGACTTCCTGGAAAGTTGTATTGTGACTTGTTAGGAGATTGCATGATTTTCATTGCTGCTGTCACTTGTCATGAATTTCTGGTTTCCTGGTAAAGTGTTGCTGGTTAATTAAAAAGGGAAGAAACACTGAATCTGCGTCTGGGGACGTGTTTCGTGGGCTCAGCGAGGGGCTTCTTGATCGCCGCCTGGGGCTCGGTCTCGCCAGGCCTCTCGGCCCAGTTCTAGAAAGGTGACACAACACGCTGTCATTGGAGCCGCGCAGACTAGTTAACACACGTTTCACTTTGACATCCTAGTTTCTAGTCAGTCAGAAACTGCTTGCAACTGCCAGCCTTTTCTGTCCTAAGAGTAATTTCCAGCTGGTCATTGGGTGGAGATGGATATTTTATACATGACTTGATTAAAAGGAAACTTTTTTGCCCTTCATCATGTGTTACATTTCTAACCAAGCTGAGAACTTCCATTTACCCTGTCAAGGGCGCCATTCTCCCCTGACACCATGGAGCCCTGTCCCATCGCTGCCTGCGCAGGAGTCCCGGTGGCCTGGTGGCGCAGTGGCCTGGTGGCCTGGTGCCCTCGTGGCCTGGTGGTCCGATGGTGTGGTGGCCTGGTGGTGCAGTGGCCCGGTGGCGTGGTGGCCTGGTGGTGCAGTGGCCTGGTGGCCCGGTGGTGCAGTGGCTTGGTGACCCGGTGCCCTCGTGGCCTGGTGGTCCGATGGCGTGGTGGCCTGGTGGTGCAGTGGCCTGGTGCAGTGGCCTGGTGGCCCGGTGGCGTGGTGGCCCCGTGGCGTGGTGGCCTGGTGGCACGATGGCTGTGGAGCCGGCCCGGGGCCTCCATAGAGCTCATCATCCTCAGCCTCTGTCCTAATCTGCTGCCCTCGTTTCCGGTGGTCGAGTCTCTTGGGGCAGACCCTCAGGATAGTCCACTTCTACTTCCTTGGCTTCAAGGCCCTTGTGAGACCTTTAAACAGAACTGAGGGCCCCAGAGGGTTTTTATTAATGTGGGGTCTGTCGATATTTGCCAACTGAGAAATTTAAGGAGATAATTCATCAGTCTAAAAGTAGCAGCACTAAAAAAATTTAAAATTACTTATTTTTTATGAAAAAATAACTGTTTTCCCAAACAAAACAATTGAGGCGTGAATTTTTTTGCAAGTCTTGTTAATGCCTGATGGCTAGAACCTTGTACCTGCTTCTGCCTGTAGTTGGTTGTGATATCCTGCTTTGGTTGAAGTAAGTCAGCCTCGCACAGATCTGCAGTTGGAAAAGGGAGGAGAATCTCAGGAGCCTTTTCAGATAATTGTGGGTGTTCTCCCTTGACACCTCACCAAAGCTTGACAGTGGGGGGCTTCTTAAAGGTTAACTGCAATATGGAACCCAAAGCCGCATCAGTGAACTTTGTACTGTTACATTAAAGATCCACTGATCCACACTCCCTTTATCCAGTGTATGAATGGATGAGTAGAAAAATGGGGACAAAAACTAAATGAAAAATAGGGTGAGATGAGAGGATGATTTGGATGTTCTTTTTTACTCTTATTTTTTATTCTTATTTTTATTCTTTCTGGTGTAAGGAAAATGTTCAAAAATAGATCAGGATGATGAATACACAACTATATGATGGTGCTGTGAACAGTTGATTGTGCACCATGGATGATTATATAGTGTGTGAACATATCTCAGTAAAACTGAATTTTAAAAAAATCCATTGATCCAGTTTATGCTTGGAGTGAATAGTTTCCCACATGTGATTTTGTAACATCATGCCTTGGTTATTGGGAAAAGTGGTGACTGAGCTGTGCAGATCTCATAATGTTGATATATTGTAGTAGACAATGTAAGAAAATTGTGTGTGTTAATATCACCACTGATTTCTTCAGAAAAGTCTTCTAAGTATTGGGAAGCTGTCAGACTCATGGTGGTGGATGCAAGTTTTCCACATTGTAGTTTTCGCTTGAAAGCTTGAGTTTTCCAGTTGGCGATAAGTATTGTCAATTAAAGTGACAGACTCACTTTGTTCATTTTTAAGATGTCTGCCACATACCCAAATCCAAATTATGATTTTCCTCCAGTTGCTCTTTCCAGGAAAGAGGGTGGAGCTGACAGCCCAGACAGCGACCTGGGGCCCTTCCTGAGGCCTGCTTGGGTGTGTGGCAGGCGTCTCTGGGCATCCCCCTTTGCCACTCGAAGTGTGCTCGAGGAGCGGGGTGCAGTAACCGGTAACTTGTTCTGCTTCATCAAGCAACTTCTTAGGTGAAAGTGCCTTTTTTTTTTTTAATCATATCTTTTTATTGTAGAATATAACATATATACATAAAGGTGATAACTTTCCAAGTGCAATTTAACAAGTAGTTAGAGAGCAAATTTCAAAGAATATTAAAGGTTACAGTTCCACTGTTTCAGTTATTTCCTTGTTATGAAATATAACATATATAAAAAAAGGTATTATCTTTCAAAGTATGACTTAACAAATAGATGTATAGGAAATTTCCAGAGTTATTATGAGTCACAGTACGATAGTTTCAGTTATTTCCTTATTGCGAAATACAACATATGTACAAAAAAATATAGCTTTCAAATTACCGTTTAGCAAGTAGCTATAGAACAAATTTGAAAGGATGTTATGGGTTATAGTTCTACCATTTCAGTTGTTTCCTTCTAGCTATTCAAATACCCTAGCAACTAAGAAAAAGAGAATTATATAGCAATTCAGTATTCGTGATCCTTTGTTAAATTCCATCTTGTCTGTTGCTACCACTTTGTCTAGTTTAATCACTTTCCCAGTCTTCAGGGATGTCTAGGCAGTGACCACCCTAACCTGTTCATGTTGAAAAGGGGTGTTGACTTTATGAGCAAAGGGGACACATCTAGTTGATGTTCTTGAAGAGGCCATTGCCTCTGGGTTTTGGGACTTAGCTGGCATAGGAGCTCTCTAGAGGAATTAAGTTTTTGAAGAATAAACTTACTGAGTGAAACCTTTATAGAGTCCCAGATAGGGATGGAGATATTCTTTAGGGTTTGCAGGACTCCTGTTGACTTGGGCCTATCATACTGTGGTCACTTGGCATATCTTGGTGAGGCTTGCATAGGAGTAACCTCCAGGGCTCTATTTGAATTCTCTTAGAAAAGTGGCTTTTTTTAAAAACTGGGAGCTTGGGACCACGAAGGATGCCTTCACCCACCACTGGGCACCATGGCCCAGCTTCGTGCACATGATCTGCCCAGGTGTCAGTCCAGGGAAAAGGCAACAGCGTCCCGGCACTATATAGAGCAGCTTTGACCTCGCAGGTCTCTCGCGGGGGTTGGGGGCTCCCAGGGCCCAGCGGCCAGCCTGAGAATGGTCTTGCGGTCCTGCCTCTCTGGGTGCCCCCTTCTTGTGAAGGCCAAGGCTGCTCCAGTTCTCAGGAGCCAGCTCGCTGTCCCCCACTCTGTGTCCGGGGAGGTGGCGGTCTCGGGCCTCTCTGGCCCCCTTGGTGGCTCCTCCCTCGAGCCTGCTCCGCGGCCATCCGTGGACGGTGTCACTGCCCCGTGGGGTGGGGCACCCCGCTTCATTCAGTTTCGTGCCTCCCCCTGTGCCTGGAGGTAAAGTGCGTAGGAGATGCTTAGTTTGCTGAACATGCACCAGGTCAGTAGTGTGACCATCACAGTAAGGGGCTGGGTGCGGCAGCTATGGCTTGTGGAGCTTTTGGGCTTCTGAGATGTGACGGGGAGGAAAGGAATGGCCTTCTCCGTTGTTACAACTTGAAATTCATGATCAAGGCCTGTGACAGTGTGAGGTTCTCATATGAAGCAGACCGATTTGTAATTTGTGTAAAGCTGAGAGGAGCAAGTGGTACTTTTAACTACTTCCTTGAGCATTTATCAGTTTCCATGGTGAATAAACTTTTGAAAAGGAAAAGTATCTTTTTCCCTAGAGTTTGATTGGTAGCTAATCTTGATCTCTTGGAACCCAGCAAATCATGTTTTTTAAAATTGAAATATTTTATAGGAATAGGCTTTTTGATGTGGCTTAATTTTTTGTAATTTGTTTTAAAAGTTTAGTGACAGCATATTTTTACAGAAATGTTAAAGTCACTAATTTAGTCATTGGCATTCAGCCTTATTAGCATCTTGTCATATAATTTGGCTGAAGTTAGTAACTTTTATCTGTACAGTCAGTTCTTGAGTCTGTCAGGCATGCCGGTGCCTCTCGTCAGTTATTTCTGCTGTTTGCCCGGGGCGGGTGGGCTGGGGGCTTCTTCTCCCCTGGGGGGGGTCTCGGGCAGGGCCCCTGCTCCAGCCACAGGTCTGGGCCCCAAGGAGACACAGGGAGGTGGGGCGGTGGAGGAGGGAATTGCACACGAGGCCTCAAGTAACGCCTGTGCACAATGTGTGTTTTAGAAATATTTGCTTGAGATTTTTCATGAAACTCTTTTCTAGGCATGTTTTAAAAAAAACAACAACCTGTGCCACTTTCAGTAAATATAAAAATTCATTCTCCCCCTCCCCAATCTGATCTGAACCCTGGGTGATATTTTTCCCTCTGTCCTCCCTTCCTCCCAGTAAACCAGCGTTACACAGAAGATAATCTTATCCTCTGTCTGTTCCGACCAGCGAAGCAGACGTGCCAAGCTTTGCTTTTTGGGATTTGTGTTGCCGAGGCGGAAGGAACTTACTCTTTCCCATGTGAAATGTGCTCGGACCCCTCCCGTCCTCCCACAGCCTTGTGTCACTCCGCTTCTCAGATAATGCTGCTTTTTGGCAGCATATGGGATTCAAAAAATAATCTCAGAGCTTTGAGTTGGAGTTTCATGCCAAACTTGGATGTTAAGATGGTGTGTTTCGGTTTTATTTGCTGGTGGTGGTTCTGAGGGGCACCCGCGTGCCAGCCGTGCAGGGGACAGCGGCCTGGACGCCAGCGGGAGGTGGCCGCATCGGGTTGGTCGGACGAGCCCACGGAGGCAGCCCGTCCCTCCTGAGACCCAGACACAGCCCCCTGGTGCGGTTAAGGGCCTCCTGCGTCACCAGGAAGCCTGACTGGAATCAGCCGGTGAAGGATGATTTGTCAGCTTAGCGTTTGCTTCGCAGTTTCCATTGAAAAAATGTTGAGATGAAATCTCATGTTAGGGGATAAACGAGGCTACATAGAAAGGAAAATTGCAAAGTAGAAATCTATGTTCCCCTGCCTCTGCCCTTGGGGACAGACACCACCCCATCAAGGGGGACTTGCACGGCTTGGGGAGAGCATCTTCCCCTTGGACTCGCCACCTCCCCTTTGGCTGGATTCCGTATTAATCAAGAAGCATTTATAGCCCTCATTTGGCTCCTAACCTGTATGAAGACGCTGCTGAGGTGTTTTGATTATCCAACTTCCTTAGCAGTTAGATTTTTTTCTGTAACTTGTGGTGTGAATGGATTTTCCGGACCTGCTCACCCCTGGATTAGCCAACCCAGGATTGCATGCAGAATCTAGAACTCTCTGCAGTGACAGAAATGGTCCATGTTGCACTGCCTGGGACAGCTGCCACTAGTCGCGTGTGGCTGTTGAGCACCTGAAATGTGGCTCACGTGACTGAAGAGATGGATGTTGGATTTTGTTGGTTTCAGTTCATTTGACTTTACGTAGCCCCTGGGCTGCCGCTGGCTCTGTGGCTTGACGAGGGCACGGCCTCCTCCATCCCCGTTTGCCTCGGGGCACAGGCCTGGCGCCTGCCGTGCTCGTCCGGGCAAGAGCGTCTGAGGGCTGGGCTGGGCGCAGCACGGAGCAGACCCCCGAAGTCCAGTTGTCCACTGTGGTCACAGGTGTGGCGCCCTGCCGGCCCTCCTTCTTCCAAAGGCTCTTCCGAAACGTCTTGCAGCTGAAATGGTGGAAACTTGCCTCCATTTCTACCTCCTTGACTCCAGGTGGCCAGTCCCTCCGAAGAGCCGGGTGGAAGGCTTCCAGGCTGTCCTTCTGTTATCCTAGCCTTGGAGCCGGGGAAAACATGAAGGGAGCTGAGAGGTGACGTATATGGATGTAGACCGAGAGAGAGAGACAAGTGTCCTGGCTTGGGGGGATTTAAAAATACCCCCGAGGCCTGGCTCGCAGGACACAGAGAAAGTGCGAGCCCCCTGCTGCCTGCGTGCCTCACCCCTGCCCCCCAAGCTGCCTGCCATGGATGGTTTGGGTCCCGCCTTCCAGGCTGTGGAATCCCTCCGTCAGCAGTGGGCGCGTGCGCCTGTCTGTCCAGCTGGGGTGCTCGGCGTGTGCATGTCGGCGGCCCCGCTCCTCCGGCTGACATGCCGCCTGGTGTCTGGGCTGTCCCTGGTGGCTGGGTCTGCGAGAAGGTTCAGCTGCGTGTCTCCCTCGGGAAGCCGTGAGTCCCACCGGGCCCATGTTGCGTTCCCAGGGCCAAGCAGGGCACTTGGCGCTTGGTAGACACTGGAAACCAGACCGAGTACGTGCATAGTCATGACCTTCTGTGCCCTGCTAGCTGTTGTAGGGTAAGTTTTGCTCATGGAAAGTCCAAATGGGTGTTTCTGTTGGGTGGTCAGAAACAGCCCCTTCTGGTGGAGGCTGGCGGTGAGGCCTGCGCCGGCCTGGGGCCGAGGTCCAGCCCTCCGGTGACCCCCGGGCTGCAGGGTGCCTGCACCCACTGGCAGCTGGTGGGAGGGCCGAAGGGGGCGTGCTGGTGGGCTGGCCCGGGGCGGCGCGTCCACGTCCACTCACGTCGGGGGCCGGAGCGCAGCCCCAGGGCCGCTCCAGGGGAGGCTGGGAACCGAGCCGGGAACAAGGAGAAGAGGGCTGGTGAGTGGCGAGCCAGACCCTGCCCCGTCTCAGACCCGGGCGAAGGCAGCTGTGGGCAGACCTGCGGCCTCCGTCTTGGTGCTAAGGCTTTACTGGCACACGGCCACACCCGCTCGTTTACTGTGTCTGCGGCTGCTCAGCTGAGGCAGAGACGTGGGGCCTGCAGAAGCCTGAGGTGTCTATTACCTGGCCCTTCACAGAGACGGGGAGCCCACCCCTGCCCAGCGCCCAGGCTCCTTCCTTGTGAGTGCCTTTATAGTACTGATGTTCTTTCTCTCGGGCCCCTAGGTTTCCTGTTATGTCTCATCCTGGGTATTTTCTGTAATTGTTTTGGGGATGGTTAATGTGATGGGATTTTTTCCCTTTCTAAAGCACTAGTGTTTGCTTGTAGAAAGGCAGGCTGTGTGTGTGTGTGTCTGTGTGTGTGCATGTGTGCACGTGTGTATGTATTTATTGTTTGGTGTAGGTTTTATAATGCCTTTTTTTTTTTATTTTACATTTTGAAAAATTTTCAAGCTTCCAAAAACGTTGCAAGAAGTACAAATAACTCACGTATGTATTTGCCCAGATTTGCCAATTTTTAGCATTCTGCCACATTTGTTTTGGCATTCTCTCTAGATACATTATTTGTGTGTTTTGAATCTGTCATGCTCCTTTCCTCCTTAATACAGCAGTATGCATTTGCTGAGAATAAGGAGATTTTGCATCACCAGTCTTGTTATTAGATTCAGCGACTTCAGTTTTGAGACGATGTCTTTATCTAATCTGTAGCGCTTATGCCAGTTTGTCAGCTGTCCCAGCTGCTTCCCAGCATTTTATCCCCCAGGGCCAGGATGGAGCAGTGCATTTAGTTGTCATATTTTTGCAGTTGCCTTAATCTAGAACAGTTCCTAAACCTTCCTTTGGCTTTCATGACACTGACACTTTAAAGGAAAACAGGCCAGTTACTTTACAGAGTGTCTGGATTAGATTTGTCTGTTGAGACAGGATCCTGATTAGATTCAGGGTCAGCATCTCTGGCTGGGCCTCTAGATCGGAGGCATGTCCTTCTCAGCGTCATGCCTGGAAACGCCCCGGGTCCTTGTTGATGGTGTTAATTCCTGTCAGTTGGTTAAGGGGTCGTCTGGTTTCTCCAACCCGTAGTTACCTTCTGTGCTCTTGCAATCGGTATGTGGTTTGTGGGCTCCACACCAGCAGAAGGTGTTAGCGTCGTATGCAGTCGCTGTCCCCATAATCCTCAGGTGTGCGCGGAGATTCCCTTGTCATTTTCTTCCCACTGCTTTTCATCTCGCTTCTTTTCGTTGTCTTGTCGAATTGGGTACAAGCCCCAGCAACACTGACTTCCTGCTCTGAGGGTGGGCCCACTTCTTGTCCCTGCTTTCACAGGGGTCCGCAGAGGCCCCCAGACAAAGTGGCATTCGGGGAGCAGAGGGCTGCACGGCTCCCAGGGAGCTCCAGGACCCCGGGGTGGTGGTCCTGTGGGCGCGGGGCCCTGCTTTCTTCTCACTGCAGCACCCTCAGAGCCCCTCAGTGTGCTTGGCCCACGGTCACGTGCATTAAATACTCGGTGCCAAAATGAGTAAGCAGACGGAAGATCTGGGTGCAAAGCCATCAACTGGCCTAAGAAATGATGGGAGGTGACACGCGCTTAGCTTCTGAAAGATCTGGCCACGATGACTTACCCTCCCAGCCTCTGTTCTCCCCGCGAGCTGGACACCCTCCCCGCCACGGCCACCATGAGAACTCCCAGAGACGTGCTAGAGTGTTGACCTGCGCTCCTGCCGAAGGACGGTGCTAATCCGCTGCCCCTGGGAGAGGGGCCCTTCAGTCCTTGAGGCACCTGGGTGGGTGGGAACGTCTGCGCTGGTTTCTGCTGATCTGCGGGGGTGTGGGGGTGGTGGGGGCCCCTGGGGTCCAGCGCCTCCCTGTCCCCTGCCTGTGGCCGAGGCGCCTGGTCACTGACAGCATGTCTTAGGTGGCATTCGCAGTGGCCTCCAGGTGCTGGCCGGCCATCAGGGCTGGGATCCAAGCAGACTTAGTAGGGTTTTGTTTACTTCTCTCTTTCCAAGCTGCCTTTCCAGAGATTGGGAGCTCAAAGTACGGAGGATTTGAAAAGACAAGCTCAGGCTTTATCTTGAATTAGTTTAAATAACCTTTGTTGGGCGCAGAGTCCGGCTGAGCTCGGTCAGGCCCAGGGGTCGGTGTGAGACGAGCAGGCAGGTGCTCGGTGTCAGCCGGCCCGACAGCCCCTTCCTCAGGGTGGGATTTGGACGATGATCTGGGACCAGCAGGGCATATGGTAAAGAAAAGTTATGACTTGGTGGTGGAAGCACAGAATTGATTAAATAAGTCCACATAGCTTATAAGTCATTTTAAAAACACAGAAAAGTTTAAAAAGATAAATTGACAAGTACTTGTGCATCCACTAAGAATTGACAGCTGTCACATTGTGACACATGTTTGCAAGTCCTTTTTTAAATAAGGAAAACAGCCCATTGCAGAAGCAGCTGAAGTCCCCTTTGTCACCCTCCCCACCCCTCTCTCCTCCTCCTCTGGAAGCAGCCCCTCCAGGGACATAATTCTAGTCCTTTCTCTGACTTTCCTTGCACATGGATGTCTAAGAGTAGCACAGTGTTCAGTTTTGTGCAGGCTCTTAAATTTACTTAAATAGTGTCACGCAGTCTTCTTCCTTAAACTGTTTGTTTCCCACTCTTCCAAAGGGATTGCCTCATGGATGACACAGCCAGCCGCGAATAGCTGTGAGTGTTTCTTCATAGCCCTGATGTTGAGACAGAAATCCGTAACGTGGTTTCCCAGCCGTGCAGTGCTGTGCCCCGGGGCTTCCTTTCGGTCCCTCGAACGTGCCGCCTGCCTCCGGCCCCCGCCCCAGCAGGTGCACGTCTTCCACGCCAGGTGTCTCCGGTCCGGGATGGCGCTCCTGCCCCACCTCGTCCGGCTGGGTTCAGTCCCCAGGTCTCAGCTCTCGAGCTCTGGCCCGGATCTGCTGGCTCCTGGACGCCTCTGTTTGGACCAGAACGGAATCTGAACCATCGTCCTCCATTCTTTACACACACACCATGTCCACCTGGTTTCCAAGACCATTGGTTTTACTCTCAGTGGCAGATGGGTTTTGAGAGCTCACTATGTGAAACGCAGAGAGAGGAGACAGATGCCCCTTGCTCTTGGAAATCTTAAAAGCAGGAGGGAGCAGGCCACAGCAGCAAAAAGGCGCTGCGCAGTGTGATTGCAGATGCAGTGCTAAGTGCAGCAAAGAAAGTAAGATGGGGCCGTGGGGGAGGGTCCTTCAGGATGGGTGGAGGCAGGGCCTTGCCAAGGACACGACACTTACGCTTCGACCACAGTTGCGAGGAGGAGGCTGTGACGCGGCGAGTCCAGGAAAGACTTTGGTGGGTGGGAGGAGCGCAGCGTCTGAGGCAGGAGCGGGGCTGCTGCTGGGCGCGGGAGGAGAGGGCCGGGCCGGAGCCCAGAGCCCATCGGGCACCCGGGGGGTGAGGCGGAGCACGCTCACAGGCAAGTACCTGGGGCCTCTGCAGTGTGAGCTCCGTGGGCTCTGGGCACAGGAGGACCCCTGGTAGTGTCTGTAGACGGTGGCCTGGGAGAGAAGCATCCAGATCGGGAGGTCAGGGCTCGGTGAGGGGCCGGCTCTGAGGGTGCGCAGAGATGGGCCCAGGACGACCCCAGGAGGGCCAGAGGCCCTGACGCCACCGAGGGAACCTGCTCCCTGCGGCTGCAGGTCCCCAGCAGAGGGACAGAGGGACGGTCCCTGACGCTCACCTTCGGGAGCTCCTTCTCAGCGTTGCCCACTGTTGGCATGCTCGAGGGGGGACATGCAGGCAGGTGAAGCTGGCCATGGGGTTTGGCTAGGATAGAACAATAAGAAGAACTGTTTTGTTATGTGTGGTAAAACTAAAATCTTTATTATTAAAATTGGAATATCCGGGGAAAGCTCTGGGCAGGGAGGGGGACTGTGGCTCCAGAAAATCCCCAAAGCTACTCGGACAACTGGAGATGGCTTCAGTACTGGGGAAACATTTTTAGCCTCATCTTTCAGAATATTGTGACTGGGTGAAGCCTGCCGAGAGCTTCAAAGAGACTGTCCAAAGGGTGATTGAATTTGGGGCAGCAAGAAAAGTAGCATGTTATCTGAACATAACATTAAGGTTAGGAAGGCTAAATGCCCCCAGTCTCTATAAATATTGAAAACCCAGACGTTTTAGGGGAAAGTGTGTGTGCCAAGTGTGCTGTTTCCCTAAGGGTAGCTCTTGGTGTTTGGAGAACCGACGGCCACTTGCTGCATCCAGTGGCTCGGGAATAGACGCGAGGCCAGGGGCTGCGCTGCGCCCCAGCCTGCCACGGCCGCGCTGGCAGCATCCAGCCCGAGAGTCGCTGGTGGTGAGCGAGGCCCGGGACGGGGTGTTGCAGGAACAGCCAAAGTCGGCGTGCCCTCCGCGCCTCCCCGAGTCGGGCCGGTGTCCTCCCGGGAATTCTTGGGCGGCTGCTCCCAAGCCGGCCTGGCCGGCCCTTTCCCGACTGAGGGCTTGTTGCCGGCTGCCCAGTGCCCGCTGTGTGCCGGGACCGTCCTGGGCCCCGGGGAGGCCATGGTGACGGGCACACGTCGGCGGAGGGGTGGGCCCGGTGGAGGGCGAGGGGAGCAGCGGGTGTGACAGGGCTCCCAGCCGGCCCCTCCCCGGCCCCCGGGTGGCAGGGCCTGTGCTCGAAGGCGACCCGTCTGTTCTCCAGGTCCTTCCAGGGGCCCGGGAGAGGCCTGGGGGTGGACAGCGGCAGCCACAGCAGCTTCTCTTCCATCTGCTTTACAGTTTGGCCTTTCATGGAAGGTTATTTCCCGTAATATTTACTTATTATGAGTTAACGAGAGTGTCAGTTAGCAAATTTAATTTTTCTAAAATAAGATTGCTTTTGTTTTGCTTTTCAAGTGTCAGTAAGATCTGTGATGGGGCGTGCGGCGGTTTGAAGCGAGGCTGCGCTGGGATCAGCACGTGCTGTCTGGCTTGGGGTGGGGTCGCAGAGACCAACATGGAGGAGACCATGAGGAAGGGTCTGCAGGGAGCCAGCCAAGCAGGGGCAGTGAGGGGCGGCCAAGAGCCCAGAAGCTCCCCTCTCCCTCCTCCGCACGGCCTGGCACCCGTCGCTCCCACACCGGATCGGCCGCCCAGAACGTGTGGCACGGAGACAGTCCCTGCCGCGCCACGCAGGCGCCCGGCCGCTGCCCGGGGAGCCAAGCCTGAGGCAGGGGCTTCGGGTACCGGGCCTGGTCAGGCAGAGACGTCTCCATTCTGGGATTAAACTGTGATTAACCAGGTTCTCAGACCCCCCTGGGCCCCTCCAGAACGTACCAGAGCATCTCCTGGGGCCAGGGGGGGGCAAAGGCTCAGCTCCTCCCACATCTACCTGCTGGTGCCATCCGTGAACCCACCGACTCCTGAGGACGCACTCGGCCCGTATTTGGGTCGGTCGATTCTGTAAGCTCGCCACCGCCCTCTGACGCGTCTCAGACGCACTTCTCTCTAGGGCTGAGGATTGTACCTTGATTCTAACGTTTGAGGGTCTCATGCACAGATTTACATGTGTCTTTCCTAATCAGCCGTTTTATCACCTTTTTGATGATAACTCTTGGCAGCCTTCATCGTTTCAGCCTGAGGAATTGTAATTTCATTATGTTCAGTGTAATCAAAAAGGCCTGGGGGGTGGGAGTGAGGGTATGATATATTTTTAGCAAGATACCTGTGGAAAATGAGTAAACGTTTTAGAGTCAGTAACTTTTTAAAAGAGCAGATGTTTATCTCTCTGGAGGACTTGTCTTCCAAAATGACTTTTCCCAGAGGATCCCAGATTTTGAATATGATACAGTTAGCAGAAATGTAAGTGTCTTTTTCTTCTAAGCTTATTTGGGAGTTTATTTTGCCTGCCTGCATTCTCTGATTGTGCTAAAAGTCAGAATTCTTAAGTGTCATTTCTTTTTGTTGGAGCCAATTTTTAAATCAAAAAAAAAAAAAGAGTACACTTTAGCATCAGTGTTATATATCTGTATATACTTTACTATTTTGAACTTTTTTCTCTTATATACGCAACACAGTCTTGTAAGAAATTTGGAAGACACAGATGTCAAAAGGAGAAAGACTCTATAACCCACAGACAACTACCAATGCTATTTCAGTGTGTTTTCATGGTGTCCTTTTCCTTTATGGAAAAAAAAAACAAACCACCCTAGGGAGCATTGCAGAAAGGGCATAGTCAAGCGTTCACAACTGCGGGCCGTCCATAATCCTGCTTGGTAAAGGGCTGAGCCTGATTGTGTAGGTTAGTGCTCGTTTTGTTTTAAGTGGGTAGATTAGAGTTGCTCTGCCTCCCCAAGTTAGGAGTTGATCTCTCCTGACACGTGGGACCCTAATGCTTAAACAGAAGGGGAGCCCTCGGGGCTCAGCTCTGCAGCTGCTGCCGCCCACCCTGGTTTCTCTGACAACCTTTTATGGAGAAGGAGCCCCCCAGCCCCTCACCTTTCTTCATCCTGAGCCCCACCTTCTGGGTTGGGGCAGATGGTGCTGGTGGCAGCCAGAAATGTGATCTGTTTTTTTTTTTTCTGGATGGTTTTCAGGGTGGAGTGGAGAAGAGGTCAGGATGCGTGCTGGTTGGGTCTCCACGCAGAGCGCTTGGCACGGTGTTGGGGTGAGGGGCTGGCCCCGGCACACCCGCGCCCCCTGTGTCTGCATCCGTCTCCCCTGCCACCTGGAGCTGGTCACCTCCATGGCCGCCGCAGAGAGACCCTTAGCCCGGTCCAGTTAAGACGGCCGTGGGGAACCACCGGGGCATTGTAACCGAGCTCCGCCGCAGGGTCTCAAAACAGAAGCTGAACCCTATGGGCTTCCTGCGTTTCCGCGATGAAGACCCCACGAGGGCAGCAGGCGGAGCCCAACTGCGGGTAGGGGCCCTTTTGCCACCCCGTTTCTTCCACCATTAGGAATACCCGTTTTCATTGCGCACACGTGCTGCGGGGGCAGAGCCCAAACCACTGAAGGGCAGGGAAGAGGACGGGGAGTTTGGGACTTAGGGGATGGCTGTGTTGGGGGGAGCGGAGGTTGCTGGTAAAGAAATTGTCTGGTGCCATTTTTATTTAAAAACGAAAAGCCTGCTCTAATGAACAGGCCATGGGGGTAAATTTATGGTATTGAGGATGTGATTTATATAACAATTAAACTAGTTTAGTACATCCTGCTACTCTGCTGAAACCAGGCTTCTCCCTGGGTGGTTATTCAGTGCTATTAATCTGTTTTATGACCCATTTCCCCCAAATGGGTCATTTCTCCTCCATGGTATTAAGATATGTTTGGAGACTTGGGTCTCTGAGTAGTAGAGCGGCCTGCGGTATTGCTTGCTGCCTGTTCCGGTTTGCTAATACTGCCTTTTTGCAAAACACCAGCGAGGGATTGGCTTTTATAAAGGGGGTATTTGGTTACAAAGTTAAAGTCTGAGGGCCGTGAAAACATCGAAATGAAGGCATCAACACAAGTATATTTTCACCAAAGGAAGGTCAGTGGCGTCTGGAAAACCTCTGTTATCTGGGAAGGCACATGGCTGGCGTCTGCTTGCTCCCAGGTTATGTTCCAGCTGCTCTCTCAGCCCCTGTGCATTTTTCAAAATGTTGCTCTTGGGACATTTTGTCCTCTCTTAGCTTCTCTGGAGCAAAGTGTCAGCAAAAGTCTGCTTTCAATAGCCATCTCCAAAATGTCTCTCTGAGCTGCTCTCTCTAAAAGGTGCCTCTCAGCTGCTTTGAGCTCCTTCTGCTTGTGGGCTCTTTTGTAGGACTCCAGTGATTAAATCAAGACCCACCCTGAGTGGGTGGGGTACCACCTCCATGGAAATATCCAATCAAAGTCTTGCCCACAGTTGATTGAGTCACATCTTCATGGAAGCACTCAATCAGTAGGTTACAACCTAATCAAGATTAATATGTTTGCCCCCACAAGATTGCATCAAAGAACATGGTGTTTGGGGGGACATAATACATCCAAACCAGCACACCACCCCTTCCCCATGCTCCCTCCTTAGGAAAGGCCACTCACCGCAACCCCCCATGGTCCACACGTCCCCCACGTGGTTCGGGTTTACTGTGTGTGGAGCTGTGTTTACCGTGGCCCCCGTGGTGGAGGCGGGGACGTGGCTTTGCCCCTGGTGCGGGCTGCTGTGGCTCTCTGGCTCGCTTGGGACGTGCTCAGTGAAGGGCCCAAGTCTTCAGCCACAGAAGGGATTCTTCAGACTCTGCTTGTTGCTGATACACTACTATTTGTTTGGTTTGGTTTGGTTTCGTCCAGCCTGGCTGGGAGGTCCCTGAGAAGGGGGCCCTGCTGCCCTGTCACGGGCCACGTGGCACCTGTTCCCGCTGGCCTTGGGTCAGCTTTGGCCTCGGGTGCTGCTCCCTGAGGGGGTACGGATACCTGGAGGAAGGCCAGGCTGGATCCTGGAAGAGCCCCCACCTTTGGTAAAGGTCGAGCGGGTTGAAGTCTAAGGACTGTATGTTATCCAAGCTTGTGTTCCAAGTTTAGTTTGGTATTTTAAATGCCGTAAGAAGAGAGCTGACTGCAGTGTAACACACTGGCATTGTAAAAATAGAGCAATTTGCCCTGAACAGTGTAGTCTTGGACTTTGCTGTGATCTGGAGAAAGGGCCCCTTCACAGGCGGCGTCTCTGTGCCCGTAGTGGAGAGTGGAGCCCGTCTCCCCTTGGCACCCCCGGCCTGGAGGTGAAGGCCTGGCTGCCGTGGGGGCTGGGTGGGGGGCCAGGGGAGAAGCGCTGCTGCTTCCGAAGAGGCGGGTGAAGATTCTGACGTGCTGGGGTCAGGGCTTGGGCTCGGGCCCTGAACCGTGTCCTCTTGGGGGTCTCTCCGTCCCCTGTGCCTGTGTTCACGCTGCTCCTTCTGGAGAATGCCATTCCCACTCCTCAGCCCCCGGAGGACCCCACCCAGCCTTTCAGTCTGTTCACTCCCCAGGCTTGGCTTCAGCACAGGCAAACTAGGACCCCTCCCGGTCACCTCTTGGTCACGGCCCTGCCCACAGCACAGCTCGGGGCCGTCTGCTCTTTGACTGGACGAGGCCCTGCCCCGTCGGAGGAACTAGAATGGCCGGCCCTGGGCCAGCGCGTGATGCACGTTCCTCGGTGACAGGGCCCTCCCGGGACCTGTGCGGTGTGGGGCTGCTCGGTGCTGAGTCGTCAACAGATTTTGCCACAATGAAGTTTAATTCACATGATAACAATTTTTCAAGTTGTAGATCATGACATTGGTTTGAAAATCGGAGCAGTGATATTCCACAGCCTCATGCCATCCGGTGCATTCTCTGACTGTCCGGCCAACAGTCACCCATCTGTAAAACGGGGGCAGTGGTGGCTCCTGCCTGTGGGGGTGCGTGAGGATGGAGATGGCCGATAAGGGCAAAGCACTTGGACAGTGTCTGGTGTGCACGAAGTGCTGTTATTTTATGCTGATGCATTAACAGTTTCCATGGTTTTAATTTTATTGTCAAACAAAACATTTTTAGCAGTCAGCACTGTCGCGAGAGAGGACTGGCTGGGCCTGGTGGAGGGAGGGTCCGGTGTGGATGGTGTGGCACAGACATCCTGCTCACTGTCAGGTGGGAAGGCTGCTCAGCCCCATGGCCGGTGGGGAGCCGCTGGAGGCGTCCCCGGGGGCAGTGAGCAGCCAGAACTGGTCTCAGGACCTGGGGCCCGCAGCAGCTGCCCTGAAGAGGCACAAGAAGCGCCCCTGGGAGGGATCGGAGCCTGCAAGCCCCGAGCCGTCCCTGCTGGGGTTTCCTGCTCCTTGCTGTGGGCGCTGCCCATTTGCCGCAGGCCTGCTAGGCCGCCAGCGCCGTCCCCCACGTTCGACAGCCATGCAGCCCCGGGGCTCTGGCCTTGCCACCCTGCGCCGAACCGCAGACCGAGATGGCAGAGCTGTCCCAGCGCCACGGATGGCAGCCACTGCTGGGAGTCAGGGGGACGAGCCATCACAGGGACCTGTCCTGAGGGGGTGCAGGCCGGCCCTTGGCTTAGGTGGACCCCAGCCAGGGCAGCTAACCTGGGCACCAGCGAGCACGGGCTTGTCTGGTGGAGCAAGGGCAGGGCGGGCAGGGCTGGGCCAGGCGGGAGGGCGCCTCCTTTCCCGCCCCTTGCTTTTTCATTCCTCCTGTTCTATCTGCCATCTGATCTCCTCGCTTTCTGTGCCTTTGTGCCGTTGGGGAGGGGACGGGAGCAGAGACGAGAGTCAGCTCTGTCCCTTCCGTCTTTCCCCGTCGCATGCCTGGCGTGAGACGTTCAGGGTTTGAAGAGCGGCTCAGTGTCCTGTGCGGTAACCGTCGTGTGCTGTCCTCTGTTTGAAGTGATGTTTCCGGCATTTGGTTTCTGTCTCCATAAACATGGCTACTTCGTGTGGAAATGTGACAAGTGCTGGTAAATCGACGTCCGCTCTGCCAGGGGCTTGAGTAATCCAAACTGAGGGTTGATTCATCCCCCTGAGTAATGCAGTTTCCTCTTCTCTCGTTATTTTCCAGTACCTTCATCTTCATTAATAATAATTGAAAACGATTAAAGGGGACGTGCCAACTTTAGTTTGATTATTTACCCTGAAAGGGCATAAAGGAACAAACATCTCGAAGGGGTCTTTTAACTCATTGGTTCTGCCTCACAGATTCTCTTGGGAAAAAACGCTGATCACTGAGAAAACCAAACCGCCGCTGCCTGTGAACTCGGGCTTTATCGTCCTCGGGAGGACGGGCACGGCTGTGTTTGGTTTACGTGGACCAGCTGCCTGGCTCCTCCTTTTCCAACCCCAGAGTGTTGGTACCTGGCTAATCTGCTCCCCTCTCGGATCGGGGACATTTAGCTCTGTTTATCCTTCTGGGTGCATTCACATCCATGTATGATTAAACACTGCTCAAACACCAGGCTGAGGGCTCCTGACGCAGAGCAGACCCATGCGGGTAAAGTGCGGGCTGGGGGTGATCGTTTCTCGGTTCTGTTTATTTCCAGTTGATGAGAGGTGACGTTTATTTTTAAGGTGGGCTCAGTTCTGTGTGACTTCTGTAGAACTCCAAACTCTATACGGTTTTAAAAAGGGGTGCCTGGTGCCCTGCAGTCAACTGACTACACATGCAGAACTGCCAGGCAGATTCCCTGAGTGCAGGGAGTTTGTCCACGTCAGCCTGTAGCTTTCAGAGGTTTGTCTGTGAGGTGCACGCATCCTGAAATTGTCAGCGGGGAGGGTGCGGCCCGCTGTCCGGAGCCCTCTGTGCGATATCAGAGTCGTGGAGCGCGTTTCTGCCCGGCGGCCATCTCGGCCTTCTGCCTGCCAGGCCCTGCCAGGCCCTGGGTGCCGCCCTCCCCGCACCCAGTGCCCGAGGAGGGGCTTTCACAGCCACTGTCCTTCCTTTTGACTCCTGCTCATCTTCACGATGGTTTTTAAGTCACCTTTTCCCCCACCAAGATCTTGGAGCTCTGGAATGAGCTTGCTCTGTGACCTCAGGTCCGCGGAGGTGAGGCCGTCTCCACATCTGCAGCTTGCCTAGGCTTCCAGGGGAGAAGCTTTCCTTCCCCGGCCTCCCTCCCAGCCAGGGCTGGGTTTAAAGATAAGATCCGATTCTCCTCTGTCCCGTCTAACCTCTTCACATTCTTTTCTAAAAGCAGAGGTGCTTTTTTGTCGGTTTGTTTTGTTTTCACAAGGCACACTTTGCAAATTTTTATTAAAACAGTTTCTGAATAGGCAACATGTTTGCATAGTTCAAAACTTAAAAGGTGGGCCTCTCCCAGCCCAGTCCCCCCACCCAGATAATCAGCTGCTGATTTTTGTTCAGGAAGGGCTGAACATTGTCAGCCTCTTTCCATCCCAAGTTCTGTTTCCTTAAAGAAAACCAAGATTAACATGATTTTTCATGTGAACTTTCAGAAGTCTGTGCTGAGGTGGAGGCATCTCCTGACGTCCTGCGTCTTCTTTCCTCAGCACCGTCGCAGGCCCACCCGGCCATAACTGGCTTCCACGCAGGGGCTGGAGGTAGTTCTTCTGGTCAGAGGAGTTTTGTGACTGTCCAACACGGAAAATATTTAGGATTTCGCTCAAAGGGAGTGCTGATGGAAGTGTGAGATAGCATGCAGGTGTTTCATTTCAGGAGCGATCACAAATAATTGCCTCAGCTTGCCAGAACGTGGGCCCAGAGTGAAGCTGCCGCCTGGGCTGGGTGTGGCCCCGGGCGAGAGGGGCCGCCGGATCGTCTGTGCCCCAGGCCCTGTCCAGCCCTCCCTCGGGGTCCACCTCTGGCTGGTGGCAGGAAGCTAGAACGCCTGCCTGCTGAGAAGCCTTCTGTTTTATAGCAGTCAGCTTTTGGCTAGCACCACGCCAAGTTTAGGATGCATGAATAGGATATTTTTAAGTACTCTGGTGTTGTGAAATATGAGCCTTTGCAAGTTCTCTCAGCTGCTCTCTTTGCTTCTCCCTGTAACTGACCGAGGGGAACCCTGTCCTGCCCAGTCATTCCGCCATTCCTGGGATTGGACTGGTGTCCCAGAGCACAGCACGCCACCGCCGGGCTCTCCAGGGCTCTCCATCCCAAAGAGAGTTTCCCTGCGTGGTTTGCTCTTTGAAGATAAAGAGATCGAGTAAACACAGAACAAACAGTGACGGTCCTTCCAGGGCCCGGCCATAGGATGGGAGTTTCCAAACTCCAACAAAAGGCCACCAACATCAGGGATTTGCAACGAAAAGACTCAGAAATCTGGAGGGCAGATTGGGGGCCTTCAAGCAGAGGTTTGAAGAGTCGGCAGGGTCTAAACCTTGATATCTTCTGGGTGTGGCCTGGATTTCAGAAATTCCCAGTGGTTTAAGAGAGTACAGTAAACAGCTGCTGAGGCCAGTCTGCTTTTTTTGGGGGGAGGGGGGAGCCCCCATCTGTGAGGAACTAGCCCGTGTAAGTCCTGGCCCGCTCGGCCCCCCGAACCAGACCCGACTCAGGGTGCCTGTCCCTGCTCACCACTGTCAGTGGACCCGCTCCTGCTGCAGCCTGTGTGAGCAAGCCGTGCTGTCTCCATCTTGCACATTGGGAACTGGCTTAGAAGGGAGTGAAACAGATGCTTTCAGGGTTGGATTTTATGGATTATGTTAAGCTGATTGATTGATTATTACTATATAGTTACGGGGTATAAAAATCAAAACTGGCTGTTGGTTTGTGTGTGGTTTTCGTGGTGAAGCCTCTCTCTGGGTGCAGGGGAGGTGGTAGTACTGTGTGGGGCCGTGGGGGCATGCGGTACACCCTGGCCCAGGACCAAGGCCTCCGGACCCCCCGTCCGAGTGCTCCTGGGTGCTTCTTCCTCTGTGAAGGGAAGTGGCTGGACCGTCTCTGTAAATCCTGCTGATTCCAGAATTGTCGTCCCAGTGTGCTTCTGGTCCCACGTGCTGCCCGTGGCCCCTTTTGGAGTGACAGATTCTTACAGACTCGCAGGTCGTGTTGCTTGAGTCAATCCGGTTTGAATTCTGGTCTCAGATTTATTTTCTCTTGTAAAAGCTGCAGGATTTAAACATCCTCACCTTCCCTTCCAGGTGAATGCCTGCAGACACTGAGCTGGCTGTAAGCTTTTTTATTCTGTCCGCAGGCTATTTCAGCTCTCCTTTGGTGGGGTGGGGGGCGCTGCCGTCTGCAGCCCCGTCGCCAGTGGGTTCCCAGCTCCACACACACACTCCTGATTTTGAATTAATTTTAGATTCATAGGAAGTTGCAAATGTATTTCAGAGAGGTCCCCTATAGGCTTTGCCGAGTTTCCCCCAGTGGGCACATCTTCCATAATTACAGCACAAAACTAAAGCTAGGAAATGGACGTGGGACTGTGCGTGTGTGGATTCACGGAATGCGACCCCTTCAAGACACAGAGCCGTCCCCTCGCCACGAGGACCCTCCTCCCACCGCCCCGGCCCTGGCCCCTGAGCTGTGCTCCACGCCCATGTGACATAAACGGACCCGGACGGCACGTGGCCTCTCCACCCAGCACATGCCCCGAGGTCCTCGAGGTGTCTGCGTGCGGGTTGGTCGTTCTGTTTCCCTCCGGAGCAGTGTTCTGTGGTCTGGACGTGCCACGGGTCATCGCCCCTTCACTTCCTGGGGGTCCGCTGGGCTGTTTGCAGTGTGTGGACACCTGCTGCGGGTTGTGCCTGGTCGTGAGTTGCGTTTCTCTGGGACAAATGCCCTGGAGTGTGATTGCTGATCAGGTGGGAGTCATGTGTTTAGTTTTTCAAGAACCTGCCAAACTGTTTTCCCGAGTGGCTACAACGTTCTGCCCTCCGCCCAGCAGTACACAAGTGGTCCGGTTGTTCCACGTCCTCCCCGGTGTTTGGTTTTGTCACGATTTCGTCCTTGTGCTGCTCTGCTCCCATGGTCTCGGCCGGCGCGTCCCTGATGACTCGGAGGGTGAACTTCTCGAATGTGCCTGTTTGCATCTGTGTGCCCTCTTCGGCGAAATGCCTCTTCTTGACTTTTGCCCACTTTCTGACTGAACTGTGTCAGTTTTGAGAGTGCTTTACATATTCTGGATATGAGTCTTTTGTCGGGGATGTGGCTTGCGACCCTTTTCTCCCAGCGTATAGCTTTGCATCTTCTTAACAGGCTCCTTTGCAGAGAAAAAGTTTTAAATTTTGATGAAGTCCAGCTTATTGATTTTCTTTCTTTATATGGGCCGTGTCTTTGGTGTCACCTGAAAGATCTCTTCACCAGGCCCTCGGTCCCAAAGCTTTTCTCCTGTGTTGTCTGTTAGTTAATTTTGGCCTGTGGATGTCCAGCTGGCCCTGCACCACGTGTTGAAACAACAGCATCCTCCACGGGATTCCTTTCGCACCTTCTTGGAAGATCTGTTGGCCACACTCATTGGGGTTATTTCTGGCCCTTTATCCCGTCCCTTTGACCTGAGGGTCTGTCTCCTGCCGGCTCCTCATGGTCTCAATTTCTGTAGCCGTGCAGTAAGTTTTGAAATCGCGTGGACAGATGACTCCCACTTTATTCTTGGTCTGACTTATTTTCACTATTCTAGTTCCTCTGCCTCCCCATGCACATTTTAGGATAATCTTGTTCATACATACAAAAAATATTTCTGGGATTTTGATAGGAATCTCACTGAACCAGTAATTTCAGTTTGGGGAGTATTGACATTTTTTGACATTTTTACTAGGTTGAGACGTTCAATTCCAATGGACTATGCCTCTCCATTTATTTAGGTCCTCTTTGATTTCTTTCATCAACATTCTGTAGCTTTCAGCAAACAAGTCCTGTACCTATTTTGTTAGAATTGCAGCCAAGTACTTCAGTTTTTGCACATGACTATAAAGGGTATTATTTTTTTACGTTTCAGTCTCCACGTTTCATTTTAGTATACAGAAATTCAATTAAATTTTGTTGTTCTTGTGTCTTGTACCTTCACTGAACACAAACTCACTTATTAGTTCTAAGAGTGTTATTATTTTGTTGTTTTCTTTTGTGTTAAATTCCTTTGGATTGTCTGCACAGATTGCCACATCATCTGCAAAAAGGAACAATTTTATTTCTTCCTTTCCAATTTGTATGCTTTTTGTTTCCAATTCTTGCCTTACTGTGTTAGCTAGAACTTCCGGGACCGTGCTGCGCATCGCTGGCAGGAGCAGGGGAGCGCGTTCGGTGTCTCGCCATCAAGCAGGACGTTACCGTGTTGGCTGTAGGGTTTTCCTTTTGTTTTGTTTTGTTTTTTAAAGATCTTCTTTATCAAGTTGAGGGTGTTCTCGCTCCCTAGTTTTCTGGGAGTTTTTATTATGAATAGGTATTGAGTTTTGATCAGTGCTTTTTGTTTGCTTCCATTGATATGATCATGTGATTTTTTCTTCTTTGGACTGTTAATATGGGGGATTACATTGATTTTCAAATATTGGCCTAGCTGTGCAACACTGGAATAAACTGCACTTGGTCATGTTGTATAATTATTTTTATTTTTGTTGAATACTATTTGACAATATTTTGTTAAGAATTTTTTATTGTATGTTCATGAGGAACATTGCTCTTTGGTTTTCTTCTTTTGTTACTGTCTTTGTCTGGTTTGGGTGTAAGGTAATGGTAATGCTGGCCACATAGAATGAGTTGGGAAATTTTTCCTCTTCTGTGTACTGGGAGAGATGGTGTAGAATGGGAGTTAATTCTTCTTTGAAAGTTTGGTAGAATTCGCTAATAAAACCATCTGGACCTGGAGATTTCTTTTACAGCAGGTGTGTCTTTTTTGTTATTATTATTACAAATTCAACTTCCTTAATAGTTATAGAGCTATTCAAATTATTTATTTCATGTTAGGTAACTTGTGGCAGTTTTCGTGTTTTAAAATATTACTCCATTTCATCTAAGTTATCAAATACCTGTACTTAGGGTGGTTTCTGGTATTCCCTGAGTACGTTTGGATGCCTGCAGGATCTGGGGTGATCTGTGGCATTTCACTCTTGATTGAGTAATCAGTGCCTTTTCATTCTTTGTCAGTCATGCTGGAGGTTTATCACTGTTATGGATACTTTCAAAGAACAAGATTTATGTTTCACTGATTCTCTCTGTTGTTTTCCTGTTTTCTGTTTCAGTGATTTTTGCTTATCTGTTTCCTTCCTTCAACTTGTTTTGCATTTATTTTGCTCTTTTTCTAGCTTATTGAGTTCAGAGCTCAGATTATTGATTTTAGTGCTGTAGTTATTTACCTTCCAAGCACTTCTTTACCTGCAGATTGTGATACATTGTATTTTCATTTCCATTCAGTCCAGTATATCTTTTTATTTCTCTTAAGACTTCTTTGGCCCATAGATTGCTTATTAGTGTACTGTTTAATTTCCAAGTGTTTGAAGATTTTCCTGTTACCTTTGTGCTGTTGGTTTCTTGTTTATCAAGTCTATAAATTTTTTGAAACCTGTTTTATGGCCCAGGATATGGTCTGCCTTGGTGTACGTTCCGTTTGCGCATGAAGAGAAGGTGTTTGCTGCTGCTGGCTGGGGTGCTCTGTGATGCCAACTGGATCCTGCCAGGTGACAGTGCCCTGGAGTTCTTCTGTGTCCTTTTTGCTTGTTGTTGCTTGTCTCTGCGTTTCCTGTCGGTTGTTGAGAGGGAGGGGTTGAGGTCTCCAACCATAACTGTGGGTTTGTCTATTTTTCCTTTCAGTTCTATCAGTTTTTTCTGCACGTATTTTATAGCTCTGTTGTTTGGTACATACACATTTAGGATTGTTATGTTTTCTTGATAGATTCAGCCCTTTATCATTATATAATGTCCCTTTCTGTCCCTTTTTATTTTCTTTGCTTGAAGTCTACTTTATCTGGTATTAATAAAAAAGTCTTGTTTCTTTTCATTAATGTTTGCATAGTAGAGTTCATCTTTTCCTATCCTTTTACTTTCAACCTACGTGTGTCATTGTATTTAAAGTGAATTTCTTGTAAACAGCACAGTGGTGGTTTGGGTACATGTTCCCCAGAAAAACATGTTCTCAAACTTAATCCGTTCCTGTGGGTGTGCACCCATTGCAAGGGGATCTTTTGATGAGGTGACTCAGTTAAGGTGTGGCCCAGCCCAGTCAGGACGGGCTTCATCCTGTTACTGGAGTCCTTCACGGGCAGACCCAAAGACAGATGGACGGAAAGCTACGGGGAGCAAGAAGCTGAAATTCAGCAGACCCAGTCTTTGGGAAGAAAGCATCGCCTTGATGACACTTTGATTTGGGCCTTCTTTTAATCTCAAAATCGTGAGCTAATAAATTCCCATTGTTGAACCCAACCCATTTCATGGTATTTACTTGAACGGCCAATGTTCATAAGTAAAACACAGCATATGTTGTGTTATATTTTTATCCACTTGGCCAATCTCTGTGTTTTGTTTGGTGTTATTTAGAACATTTACTTTTATTATGGTTATAAAGCTTAAGTCTGCCATTTTATTTTTTTGCCTTCTGTTTTATGTTATTCTGCTTCTGTCTTCTTGTGGATTACTTAATATTTTTTAGAATTACATTTTGGTACATCTATAGTATCTTCAAGTGTATCTCTTTGTACAGCTTTTTTAGTGGTTGAGTGGTTATTCTAGGTATTATGTAACTCATAATTTACGAAGTCTACTGGCGTCAGTGTTTTACCAGTTCAAGTGAAGTGTAGAAACCTATCTCCCATCACATCTGTTTTATCCTCCCCCATTTATAATGTAGTTGTCTTAAATGTTTTCTCTACATACATTGACAACCACATTAGACGGTGTTGTAATTTTCGCTTCCACCATTAAATATAGTTCAGAAAACTCAAGAGGAGGAAGAAAGTCTATTATATGTGCCCATATTTTTGCTCTTCCCTTGTTCTTTCTTCCTTCCTGATGTTCTGTGATCCCTTCTTTTAACGTTTCCTTTCTCTCTAGAAGAGTTTCTTTGGCCAGTCTTGTTGGGCATGTCTGCTGGTGACATATTCTTAGTGTGCCTTCCATCTGAGAGTGTCTTGATTTCCCCTTCACTCCTGAAGGAATTTTTTTGCTGGATTTAGAATTCTGAGCTGACACTTCGTTTCCGCATTTGAAAGATGTTGTTCGCCTTCCTTGTGGTCTCTGATTTTTACAATAAAATCCTTGATATTCAAATTGTTTTTTCTTTACAGGCAATACATTTGTTTCTCTCTGGCTGCTTTAAAGATGTTTCTAGGTCTCTAATTTTCAGAAATTTGTCTGTGACGTGTCTTGGCATGGATTCCTTGGGGCTCTCCGGTTTGGGATTCACTCAGCTTGAATCTGTACATTTGTGGGGGGGAGGGGTTCAACTATTATTTCTTTGAGTACATTTTCACCCCACCCACTTTCTGCTGCTCTTTGGGGATTCTGATGACACACACGTTAGGTCTTCCGAGATTCTAAAAAATTTATTTTCAGTCTGCTTTCTCTCTGTTGCTCAGATTGGGTAATTTTTTTTATTGTTCTAGCTTCAAGTTCACTGACTCCTCTGCCCTTTCCCTTCTGCTTGGGCCCATCCACTGGAATTTTTATTTTGGCTATCTTAACTTTTTAGTTCTGTAATCTCCATTTGTTCTTTTCTGTACTCTCATATTTCTTTGCTTCTCGTGTATGCATGATGGGTTGTCGAAGCATTTTATGAGCTGCTCTAAGTCCTCATCACGTCCCTCTGGCCTCCGTGGCATCCCGCCGTTGGTGTCTGCTGGCCGTCTTCTCTCACTTGGTGTCGGCGCGTCCTGTTCGCAGTGTGAGGAGTGACGTTTTGATCGGAACTTGGACATCTGGGGTATAATGCCCGATGTCTTCAGCTCTTACTTACATCTTGTGCTTCCGCAGCCCTTCTCTGACACCGCTCCACTGGGCACGGGGCCCTTGCCCTTCCCGGTGGGAGAAAGGGTGCGTGTTGGTAGGGGTGGGGTCCTCCTTCCTGCTGGCGGGGGTGGGAGCTCAGTCTCCCCAGGGGGCCCCCACTGGCATGGGGAGAGAAGGGGGTGTGCGCCTTGCTGCTGCCGAGGGCTGGCTTGGGGAGGTCTGCCGTGTGCCTGGGCTGCCCCGCTGAGGTGGCCTTGTGGGCGGGCAGGAGCTGCCCTCGGATGAGTCGTGGGCAGGGAATGGCCCCAGCCTCCCCCGTGTCTCCTGTGGCGCAGCCCTCCTTCCCGCCACCCCCGATGTCCACCCTCCCCAGCAGCCAGACGCACCTGAAACCACCTGTGAGCTGTGGGGCGGGCTTTCCATTTAGGTGGCTCTTTTAATTGTCCCCAGTTAATGTTTATAATTTTTCTCCATAAAGATCTTGCATGTCTTTTGTTACTTTATTGTTTTATTGTTATCGTTATTACTGCCATAAGTTTCCATTCAAGTGATAATTTTCTGTGAAACTCCGGGTGCTTTTCGGTGCTGTCACGCAGTGGCTGATCTGTCCAGCCTGTCTGAGTGGCTCATTCTGAAGCCGCTGAAGCGCGACCCTGGCCAGGGGCTTCGTGAGGCCTGTGTTGTTCGTTGGAGCCCTCTCACGTGTTCCCGCAGCGGAAAGCCCCACAGAGTTCCCCATCCCGGCCTTGAGTTCCAGAGCCCGGCCCCATGGGCAGCGCTCCCCGAGACGACCAAATATGTTTCTTGTAGGCGGACGGTGGTTTGATAAAGTGGTTTTAACCCTAATCTTGAGTTGTCATTCAGCTACATTATGTAAAGAAATGTCCTTAAACTTGAGAATCCAAGAAACCCCAGCCCTCCACCGAGGAGGGCCCGTGGTTGGCTGCAGCCTCAGAGGCGATCGAATTTTGTTTACATTTCAGCAGGCATCGGCGCGGATCTCGTGTGCCCGACCCTGCGGGCTGGTGAGCGAGGACACTCTGCCCTGGTCGCGGTGACAGTGCACAGGGCCAGACAGGTGCCGACAGACACCCCCGTGCAGGGAGGGCAAGGACAGGCGGCCGTCGGGGCGGCCGGAGTGGTGGGAGGCGCGACACGGCTGGACCGGGGTCTCCAAAGGCTGCCCGCTCCGCGGGGGCTCCTCCGTCACCAAGAGGGTGGTGTCAGGCAGGGGGGGGGGGGCAGCGTGCTGGGACACCGGAGAGAAACGGCTCAACTTCTGTTTGTTTACTCATAACCTTTTAAAATGTTTGTCATGTTTTATAGTGTACCGATTAGTACAGAGGGTTGGATGTGATTTATGAATAAAGACGTCTTCCTACTTTGGTGGTTGTGCTGAGAGATCTTGCTGACGGGTGGTGCAGTTGGAGAAGCTGCTGGTGAGCACAGGTCCGGCCTGGAGTTCGGCAGTGGCGGTTGGAACGGTCGGGGGGTGGTGGAGGCGTTTGAGTTCTCCGGGCCTTGGGCCTTGGAGGAAGAAACTGGGCTTGCTCCTCGCAGGTGCGGCCTCCGCTGGGTCACCCGAGTGCCCTGCGCTGCGCGGTGGACACAGCACGGCACCAGGTGTGAGATGTGGGTGCCCATCAGTGCCCTCGACCGGGCGGAAATGCGGATTAGCTGCATCCCAGGCTTGTGGGGAAGGGGCTTTGGAGTGTCACGGAGCAATGAAAGCTAAGTAAGGAGTGAGCACACACTGTTTTCATTTTCATACGGAGCTTTGCTGCTTCGATTTGATGCCTCCCTGTCCCTCAGGGGCCTCATCCTGGGTCTCAGGGAGTAGCTGGAGCCCCCCGCCCTGGGCCCCCCGCATGGTGCCTTCTCCTGGGCTCTGGGGGGCTGAGGAAGCACCCCAGCATTCCACCGCAGCTGCCCGACAGGTGGGTGCGGGCCGGGGTGGTGAGCGTCTCGGCGGGTCTGCGAGGTGGGCCCTGCGCGGCATCCGGCTCCGCCCCAAGGTTCTGCCTGAGTCCTCGTGTTGGCCTCTGAGGGACGTCAGCCATGGCCCTTGGCCACAGAAGGTTCCTTGCGTGGATTTTCCCTGAGACCTTGGCCAGGTGATGTCACCGCCCCACCAGTGGCTGTGCCTGGGGAAGGCGGCCGTGGACCGGCATGCAGTCCTCCACTCTCAATGGGGCTGCCACGGAGGGGTCTGCCTGGCGCGGGCCGAGGGGTCACCTCGTACACGGGGTGCACCGTGTCCCTCCACCACCAGGGTCCAGCATCCTTGCAGGAACACGGTCCCAGGGACTAACCTGGGGTTCAGGGTGAGGGGTCGGCCTCGGTCCCGCATTGTGGGCCTAGGGTTGGCATCATCCCTCTGGGACCCTCAGCCCAGGCCCTGCTCGAGTCTGCGCCCCCTTCCTCTCTGGGCTTCACACCTCCCCCACCTCTGGAAGATTCTGAGCCCCCCGCCCCCCGGTCAGTTGGATGTTGGGGCAGAGGTCATGGGCCACAGCCTGGGAGACTTGTGTGACAAGCCCCCAAGGGGCCGCGGCGGCTGGGGCCCTCTGACCCTGAGCCTGGGGGCGGGGGCCCACACTCCTGCTCCTTAGCTTTGTGCCCCTGAGCTGACAGCTCGTCTCCCACGCCCCTGGCGGCGGAGTGGTGAGGACAGCACCTGCCGCGGAGGGCCCCTCGATAATGCCAGCACAGCGCGAGTTTGTGGGCGCTCACGGTTGTGTCGCTGGCAGGCCCTGCACACAGCCGGCCCCGGGCAGTGGCCTTTGTGCAAAGATGTTCCTGCTCTGCTCCTCGGAGGCAAAATTTGGCAAATGAATATGTTGGTAAATACTGCCTGAAAGCAGTGGCTCTATTTGTCTTCTTAAAGCTGGGCTTTTTTGTGTGTTCCAAGCTGATTTAATTTGCATTTTTCTTTCAAGGTCCATTTTTGAAGAATCTTGCCGAGTGAGGCACTTCCTAAAAATAAATCTAAAAAGCCCTTGTGCTGCAGCTTGTCAGGTCTGCACGTCCCTGCTGGGTTTCTGTAAACTGTATTCTCGCAAACGTGATTTTCCTTGTTGCCAAGGCAGGATCCCCATGGGCACAGGAAAAATAGTGAGTGCCGGTAGGGACTCGGGGATCTCCTTTCTCCCCTTCTCTCTGTCGGGCAGATGTTGTTCAAAATAACGACCATTAATTTTTAAGAAACCTAAGTGACCCTCTTAATTTTTCAGGGACGGTTGTTATCCGGGTTCTTAATTCAAGTGAAAGTGGTAGACATTGTGGAAGGAGCTCTCATTCCCCTGAATGCTGGCGCCGGACAGCGTTGGAAACGAGCGTTGGAAACGAGGCCTGCCCTCTGAGTGGTGATGCAGAGAGCAGTCTATATTTTGTTTTTTCTTCAGTAGAGAGCTCTGAATTGTTTTCCTTTCTGAAGCCAAGCAGTTTTGTGCAGAATGTGAAGAATGGGAGGTTTGTGTTGTTGCTGTGTGTTGAATGTGGCTCTCCCGCTTCTGTCACAGACTGCGGGCCAGGCTGGGGTCCCCCGCTCGGCAGAGACCCGGCTCCTGCTCCTACCACCGTCCTTGGCAAGGGGCTTCCGTTCGCACGGTGACCTCGCCGTCCAAGACGGTTGCTGGAGTGCAGGCCGGTGTATTTTCCATTCCAGGCTAGAATTGGGAGCAATGCATGATGCTTGTGCCCCCTGCAGGTCCTACCCATTAGGTCAGCCCTAACTGAATGTGAAACTTGGAAATGGAGTCTTTTAGCCGGGTGCGTGGCCACCCAGGAAAAAAACGGGACGGTTGAAGGGGACCCATATATCGGGTGGGCAGCCGTCGCCTGTGGCCGCCCTTGGGAGCCCGGCCCTTGTACGCTGTCCCTGGAAGGCACTTGCCCGTGATCTCTTCCTTGTGCAACGCCAGGTGGCATCCAGGTGCGCCTCCGCCTGCCCCTCCAGGTGATCCCGTCCTGTGTGCATTGTCCCTGCTCTTCCCACGGTGTACACTCCTTCTCCGAACCCGAACCCAGGTCATCCGTTTGTCGATCACGGTGGAGGGTTGCTGCTGCTTTAGCGTCGCGGGTCTCGGAGGACCCTCTCTGTCGCCCCCCTTTTGCTGTCGCGCGTGAGAAAGCACCAGATGACGGAGGTGCTGGCTTTGTCAGGATGGGGCAGGAGGGTGTGGCGAGTCATTTTCCACGGCTCCGGCCGCAGTGAAACCTGGATGCTTGCTTCAGGAGGCGGCCAGCCTGGGCGGACGCTGCCTCCGCCACCGCGCTCTCGCTCCCTCTCCCCCTGCCTCTCTCCCTCTCTCGCCGCCCCATCGCTTCCCCCATCCCCCCCCCACCCCAGTGCGGCTGCTTCTGACTCGGGCCGTGCCCCATCTTGCAGACTAACCAGCCAGGGCTTGTCCCTGTTCCAGGGCGTAGGCCCCTCCGGGATGTGGCCACGCGGAGCGTCCCTGAGCCGCACAGGCAGGCCCGCGGCTTCTCCGTCTCTGCAGCCTCCCGGGGCCCCCGTCCCCCTGCCAGGGGCCCGGTTCTGGGGGGCGGAGGGTGGCCGCTGTGCGCTCCTCCTGCTGCCCGGGGGGTGCCCCACCCGGGTTTGGGGTGTGCCTGGTCGGAGTTTCCAGATTAGGAAGGGCGGCTGGGCTGGGCCTGTGGGCTAAATCAGGGAAGCGATTTGCCCAGGCACTCGGAGACCCACAAGCAGACCATGGCTTTTTTGTTATTTTTTCCACCAGCAAAGAACTTTTGTAGCTGGGGTTGGTGTTTCACAGTTCTCACGCGCTCTCTCTCTCTCTCTCTCTCTCACTCTTAATGTCTCAATTGTATTTTTATACTCCCCAGTTTATTTTGAAAACTATCCTTTCTGATATATATCCAAATGAATTTGAAGTTACAGTTATCTCAAAATACCAGAAAATACCTGTGTTCTCCTATAAATGAAACATTGATTTAAAAAAAAAAAAAGCAGTTAACATTATTTAAGGACTTTAACATAATTCTCTTTTTCCAGTGTTTTTAAACAGTTTTTTTTCCTATTAAGCTAACACATTTAACATGTGGGTTATAGAGTGCATATAAAAGCAGATACATCTGTCAAAGTGAGCATTAGATAAAACAGCACACAGTGTCCTTTCTGGATACAATTAAATTTCCAGAGGCAAAGTGGTCTAAATGGGAGCAAAATGCTGACTTCCTTGTGAAGTAAACTAGATAAACAAAAATTAAGAATAATCAAAGATACTAAAGATTAATTTCATAAATCATTCTCTCTTCCTATCCTTTTAACATACAAGTGTGCACTGTGGGTGTGTGTGAATTAGAATGCGTCCACCCAGGGTTGCGAACTCCTCTGACTAGGGGTGTGTAATTCCATAAAAGGCCCTGGGGTGAAGAGACGAGGTGGCGTACAGGCGAATAGAGGACGTTTGTCCATCGAGTCACCCATGTCAACATACTGAAGAGGCAGGTGATTGAAAAGCCTCGGTGGGCTCAGAGCCCGACTTGGGCCTTAAAGTGAGGTTTTATTTCATTGTTTATTAGGATCAGAACCAAGCATATTAGATTGCTGGCCGTCACTGGATTAGCACCCTAAGGTTAAACGTTGGAAAGAAGTGGTTGTGTTTTCTGGTTTTGCTATTTTGTTCCACTATTTGCGCTCCTATTTGTTTAAAAACATTTAATGTACCTCATAAACTGTCTGAATCAAAGTTTTTATTAATTCTTCTGCCAAACAACATTGATTTCCATCTATAATTATTTTTTAAGATAAGAAACAGTCCACTGAAAAAGCAGCTGTGGCTCCGAGCTGGGGAACCTCGCACTGGATCGCCGGGGGGCCTGAGAGCCCTAGGACGTCGCCGGGAGGCGTTGGTCACCGCGGACGCCGCTCTGCTGTGGCTCCTCCGGCAGTGCCAGAAGTGCTCTGTGCGCCTGCTGCCGCGGCCTCGGGGTTGGAGTCCTTCCCACAGCCCGGCTCTCCGGTCACGAGTCGTTTCTGGGGCTCACGGCTCCCCAGGAGCCCCGTCTTAGCTGCACCCCCTTTTCTGGTCACACCCGTGTGTGCACCGCAGTCAGACATGGCAGCTTTGTGGGTCGCCTGCCGGGGCCCGTGACCCACGGGAATATCGGGCTGCTTCCTACAGTTTCGCCCTCGGCAATCAGGAGGGTCGCAGCACCGTGTGTGCTCTGATTGTCTGAGACATTTTGATCTGGAAACAGCCTCTGCGGTGGGTGATGGACACGCAGTCAGTTCCGGCCGGGCCCTGTGCAGCCATCTTCTCCTGCGGTTCTGGTTCTCTTCGGCACTTTGCTGCTGCTTTGGGGGATGGTGTCACGGGGGAAGACATCAAAATAAATAACTTCTACTGTGGACATTGGGTCTGTGCGATGAGGAGAGGAGTTTTTCATGTGCTTAGCCCACACAGCTCTGCTCTTGGCACACTCGTGCTTTCTTTGGAGAAGAACAAGACTCCTCCATGCGGGTCGGTGGGGCCTGGGGGTGCAGGGCAACCCCACCCCCACCCCACCCCGCTCCACCTTGTAGCGTCTGGTAGCGTTTTCTTGGCCATGGTTCACAAAATTGAGCTGGGGCCTTCCTGAGGGTCTGGAATCCAGAAACTAACCCAGAGCTTATTTCTATTCTGTTTCCTTTGCTCCATGTCCCATTCTGCCAGTCCCCCCTTTATGGTGCAGCAGCTCCCTCGTCCCGAAGTCTGCCTTCTTCCCCTCTCTTTTTAGGGGAGAAAATACCATCACAGAAGCCTTTGCCGCAATGTTTTTAAAATTCACAGATGTAAATATAGTAAAGGGTCCAGAGAAATGGAAGGTTTGCGTAGTGCTTGTGTAATAATAGCCAATATTAGTTTTCAACTGCTGTTATTACATCAGCATTATTGAATGTTGTGTTAATTGAGGTTTAGGCAAAAGATTCTCAAGTTTTTTCCCAGGAGACTGTTTCTCCTCTCCTGCTTTGGTGCTGATTTCTGGAGAAGGCCGTTTGCTGGGGAAGCACATTCCCAGTGTACACGAGGTTCCTACTCAGTTTGCAGATATCTCCTGTTGTCTGACCTGAGTCTTTCCACACCTCATTTTCATGCCTAAATACCCCGACAGGAGATGGAGGGAAAATTGTGTATAAAATGAAGATGGTCTTGGCGTCTGCTTTTAAATCAGACTAGTGTTCCAGTAGGACAGTACAGACCACGGGATGGGCCACTCCGCCTGTGAGTGCCCCTGGCTCACTGTGGGGCGCGTGGGGCCAGCCTAGAAGCTTCTGTTTCCCCGTGCACCGCTCTCCCTGGCTGCAGCCATGGCTCTGAGATGCTAAATCGGCCCTGCGGCCCACAGTCTGCATGAGAAAACGCAAGGCTCTTCCTGCCCTCTGGTGCCGTGTGTTCCTGAGTTGGTAGATTCCATTTAGCACAGTAGACGGGGCATTGTCGGTGTCCTTTCAAGGCCATCCAGAGTCAGAAAAGCCTAAAAACTCTGGTTTTTTGGAAGTTGCAAAGAGCAGAAGTTCTGACCGCCACCGTCTGTGTGTCCTTGTTGCTTGCCCCCTTGGGCATTTCCTTTGGCCGTGTACCGAGGTGCACGTTCCCTCCTAACAGACCTTAAACTCCCGGAAGATGTGTGTCTTCGTCGTCCTCACTCGTATGCGTGAGGAAGCCCGGGGTCCCATGTCGTGGTGAGAACAGACTGGCCTGGCCTCTGGGAGCCCACAGTGGGCCGAAGCCCACCCCGCCGTCCCCAGGGCAGGGTGGGAGGGGAGGCTGCCGCAAGGAGACGTCTGGCACAGGTTCCGGAAGGATGGGTGGCCAGTGGGCCGACCGGTGCCCTGTACTCGGTGCCAGTCGGGCCCAGCGAGCAATGGCTAAGCTCGGTTACTGGGGTCGGCCTCCGGAGAAGCTCTGTAAGGCAGCCTGGAGGGTAAAGGTGGAAGAGCAGCTCTCGTTTCTCACCGCAGGCTGCACCCCATAGCCTCAGCGCCTGCGACTCCCCCCCCCAGCCTGGTGCTTGTCCACCCTTCCCCTTAGTTTACACGTCAGCCAGGACGTGCAGGAAGTCAGCGGAAAGGGGCATTTCCAGTTGCACTTCAGGACTCCCGGGAGATTTGGGGGTGTAATTCCACCCATCGTGGCTCCTGTGTTTACCGAACTGGGCGTGTTTCCATGAGATCTCAGAGTTACCGGCTTCTCCGCAAACACGGGGCTTTTTCCCTTGTTTGATTTTTCAAACCGTAAAGTGATTCTGTGGGTGTTGTTTTAAATCTGGTAAATCCCCACGAAGGAATGCAGGTGGCCGTGGGGAGCCTGGCCTGGGCACCCCCCCATGTCTTCGCCGACCCTGTGCTGCCGGAGGCCCCAGGCATGGTGGGCAGCCAATGCAAGACGTACCTCGGTGGTGAGTGGGGGTTCCGAGCTGGGCCCTCCCTGTCCCCCGGCTGCCCACAGCCTGCCGGGGTCCTGGGCCGAGTTTCCCAAGTGCAGGCGGCTGGGGGAGTCCTCTCTGGCTGGATTTGGGAGCAGGTGGGAGGGTTTTGAAGAGCCCTCAGGAGGTCAGGACGTGCTTTCTGGACGACTGCCATGTGGGGCCTGCTGGGGGCTGGGGCCCCAGTTAGTGGGTGTCAGCAAGTCCCCAGGCGGGGCCGGGCGTCTGGGCAGTGCCCCTCAGCAGCCAGGTTCCGGGGTGCGGCTCTGCCCCCACCTGGGTGCCGGGCGAGGATTTCATTCTTAAAAAGAAAGCCCTGCTTTGGCCAGACTTCAGCCATGGTGTCCACTGCATTTGAGCCACTCGGGGCAGAGGCTTGATTATCCCACCGTCCTCTTCCAGATAGAAGCAGCTTTTCTGTCTAATTATAAAAATAAATAAATGAATTTCTTTACTTAAAAAAAAGTCAGGCCATAGAAAACTACACAAAAAAGAAAGTTAAGTCACTTGGGAAAGAAAAGCACTGTGGTGTCTATCACAGACACACACACACACCCCCACGTTACAGCTGAGAGTCCAGTACCCAGATATCCGAACTCGTGGCCCGAGATGGTGGCCCAGGGCCAAAGCCGCGGCGTCCCTGGTCCCCTGGCTCCCTGGCCTGCGCTGGGGCTGGTCAAGGGCCAGCTGGGCGTGGAAGGGCGGAAGGCAGGGGAGGGGGCTCCGCCCCGCACATGGCCAGCGTCCGTTGGGGTTCTCCGGGAACAGCTTCTGCACCCATGTTGGAGCCAGAGGCCTCACCGCGTCTGCTGCCTGGGCAGGGGTGGCTGTTGTCCTGTCTTCCCAGTGAGTCCGACTTCTGTTTCCCACTGCACGCTCGCCCTGTTCCCGCCCTTTTTGTTGGCGTTCCCCTTGCCGCAGTGCCCGGCCTCTGCCTCTCTGCACACACGGTTGCATTGTAGTCCCAGAGACACAAAGGCGCCGCAGCTGCAGTCTCCTTTGCTCATTTGTTGGGGTGTCCCATCAAAATGGACCAAGAACTTTTTAATAGAACATATTTTAGGTTTAAAAATTTTAAGATTGTCAAAATTGTTTGATTTGGGGATTTTATATGTAAAAGTGTCTTTCCAAACAGTTTTCCTAAGCAGTCTTACTTTTCCTTGGAGTTCTTACAGAACGCAGAGCCTCCGGTGCCTTCCGGCCTGGGAATCTCAGGCCTCACGTACATGAAAACTGCTTGTGGTCCCAGGAGCATCCCAGGAGGGGCCTCCTCAGGGGTCAAAGCCCAGGCCGGCGGAGGCCACGTGGGGGCCTCCAGGAGACACCCTGCGAGCGGTGAGCGTAAAGGCGCAGGTTGTTGAGCACGTACCAGCTTTTCCCATTCTTGAGTCTTTCGTTTCTTGAAGGTCGTGACGTGGACATTGAAGGAGACTGTGGAAGCAGAAGGGTCCCCTGTAATGCGCCCTCACTCTGGGCCAAGCCACGGCTCGGTCCTCGTCTAGTGACGGTACCGACGGCAACCCCGTGGCGGCCCCTGAGCCCCCAGCCAGGCGCCCTGCCTCGCTGGGTGCTGCCACCCCGCGCCGGAGCCTCTTTGTGCCGCTGGAGGACGGGGGCACTGTCCGATCTGTTACCCGCGAGCGGTGCGGCCCCTCGGGCTCGCCAGGTCCCTCCGGAAGGACCCATGTGGCCCAGGCGCAAACTGGTTCCTCGATCCTGGAGCCCGGCCACCAGGACCCGGCCCCGCTGCGTCCCCGCGGCCTCCCCTGCCGGTTAACGCACACCGTTGTCACGCTCCTCCGTGGTTTGCCTTTGCTGAGCGCCTGTCGTGCGCTGGCCGCCGAGTCCCAGCGCTCTGCTCTGGGCAGTTGCCCGGGAGCGCGCGCCCGCGACGTGGGTCCGGGGCAGTTGCCCGGGAGCGCGCGCCTGCTATGTGGGTCCGGGCAGTTCCCCGGGAGCGCGTGCCCGCGACGTGGGTCTGGGGAGGATGCGGGGCCAGGCCTGGCGCCGGGAGGGGCTCTGCTCACAGTCGCGCCCAGACCTCATGGAACGTTCCCTCGAGATCGTGGGGCCATTTTGAGATTTCTTAGAATAGCAAAATAAAATCAGAAAGAAAGTACATCATTTTGAAGCCCCCTAAGCAAGGTGGGTGGGCCGACTACCAAGGACCCCAGCCCCTGTCACTGCTCCTTCCCCACCAGCGTGTTTGGCTGTGATGCCTTCTCAGGTGCGGCCTGAGAAACCCCATGGGAGCTGGAATACTTTTACTTTTACTGGTCAGATGTTTTAAGGGCCATCTTGATATTTATATTTGTTAAAAAATTTGACTTAACAGAATGTTGAGATTTGTTAAAAATTGTTTATACCAGTCATTGTGAAAACCCCACGGGCCCCCTTTCCACCCCCTCACCGCAGCATAAAACCCCAACCTTGGGGCAGGCCTGGTAGTCCAGAGACCCCAGACCTCGCTGCAGCCGTCTGTGGCTGTCTCTGGCCATCTGTGACCGTCTTTGGCCATCTGTGACCGTCTCTGGCTGTCTGTGACCGTCTGTGGCCATCTGTGACCGTCTGTGGCTGTCTCTGGCCATCTGTGACCATCTCTGGCCGTCTCTGGCTTCTGTGGCCATCTGTGACCGTCTCTGGCCATCTGTGGCCATCTGTGACCATCTGTGGTCCTGTGTGGCCTTCTCTGGCCCTTTGTGACCATCTCTGGCCGTCTGTGACCGTCTGTGGCCGTCTGTGACTGTCTGTGGCCATCTGTGACCGTCTGTGGCTGTCTCTGGCCGTCTGTGACCGTCTCTGGCCGTCTGTGGCTGTCTCTGGCCGTCTCTGGCCGTCTCTGGCTCTCTGTGTCCTGTGGTGATCCTCTGTGCCCCCTGTCCCCACATCAGCCACACCCAGGCCTGCAGAGCTGGGGGTGCCGGCTGCCAGCCCCCACTCCCGCGGCTGGGGAAGCGTGCCCGTGGGCCCCTGCCCTGCCTCCACCCTGCGAGCCCTGTGCCTGCCCCGTGCTGCCCACCCCTGGGAGGAGGAGTGTCCAGCAGCCGCTCTCTGCCTTCCTCTGCACCCAGGACTGGGGTCTCTGCGGCAGGGTCCCCCGCTCCAGCAGGGGAGCAGTGCCGCCCGCATAGGGATTCAGGCCCTCAGATCAGATCCAAAGTGGAGCAGTTCTTAGTTTTTACAGCACTTTGCTGTTAATGAAGGGTTTAATTTTCATTTTAAATGTAAAATAGTTTACATACTTTAAAAAGCCAAATAGTAATACAGGTTTGAAACAAAGGTCTCCAGGTTTCACTTCCCAGGGAACTGCTTTTTAAACTAGTGTTCTGAGCGGCGACTGACTTTGTCGTCTGTTTTAGATGCTCTTGCCTCGTCCTCTCGAAGTGTGGGATCTGGCTGCCCACCACCCCTGCGTAGTCCCACCGCATGTTCCGGGGTGCCCTGGCCGAGCCCCGGAGCGCCCCCAGCCCAGCGCCCTTCTTGCCGCCCGCCGTGTGCCTTCTGCGTCCTGCCTGCTTTCCCGTACCCCGTGGGCTGCCGCCAGCTGGTCGTGAGGCCTCCCCTCGGCAGCTGGGTGGTGGCCACGGTGCACCTCATTCTCCTGGGCCTGCGCCCGCCTCATTCTCGGTGGCTGCGGCACAGCTTCTGCTGGGGCCTGCCCACCGTCCTCCTGGGCCCCTCTGGTTGGGACAGAGGTCCGGCTGTTGTGGCAGAGGGCAGACGGCTGGGGTGAGGTTTATTTCCCCTTCCGCAGCAGCCTCCCTATCAGCTGGTTCGGCAGCTCTGGCTCTTTCCGCTGGGTTGCTCTGTGCTCATGTCCAGTTTATGGGCCACTGTGGCTGCCCTGGTTCTGTCTGTCCACCTGCTGGCCTCTGAGAAGGGTGAGGGGAGAGAAGATGCTCCTTTCCTTTAAGACGTGGCCCGCTTGGGTCCCAGGGCCACAGTCCTCACGGGCGAGGCCGGGAACATCGCCTGCAGTGGGCGGCCCGCATCCAGCCAGATATGCCCTGCACATGGTGAGAGTGGACAAGGCAGCGGCCGTCTCCGCCTCGGCCCGCCCCGCAGCCACCCGTGGATCCATGCGTCCCCTTCCTCCACTCTCCAGAAGCGCTCGTCCCCTTCGTCCCAGGAGACCGTCCACAGTCCACCCACTCAGGGTCCAGTCTGCGTGGGGCTCCCTGTGGCCCCACGACCTGTGAACGAGAAGGACCGTGGGGGACGCCTGCAGGTGCAGTGGGGAGTGGAGATGGGAGAAGGCGGAGAGCACGCCCACCTGCGGAGCCCCCACCTGACCACGGCCTGACCCCGGCCCACTCCAGGCCTCCAGGCCCTTCGCGTCTGTCATTTCCACCTGCGGGGAGCCACCTGCGAGGGCTCCCAGGGTGCGGGCTGTTCACCCAGAGGCTCCGGCCTTTGTTTTCTGGTTTTGGTGCTTGCGGCTCCTCGGAGGCCGTCTGCATCCTGGGGGTGGCGAGGAGCAGCCCTGCTCTCTCTCTGCCCCTGGCCAGAAGTCAGCTGCTCGAGAAGGGCTGGGGGCCTGTGGGCACACTGAGGCTGCGTCCAGCACACACCAGCATCGCCTTCTTCCGAAGATGCCCACGCTGTTGCGGGGTCTGCTGCCCGGCGACCACAGGGGAGGCTGCCAGGGTGGCCTGCACGGCGTGTGCTTGTCCCCTGGATTTTGAGTGCAGTGACTGCACCACCCTGCTGCCAGCGGACACCGTGCCCGTAGTGGTGAGGACGCCGACAGCTGTGGCTGGAGCCGGGGGCAGTGCTGAGACGACCTGGGGACGATGGTCCTGGCCTGCGGTCTGGGCCCCGTGAGGTCCTCTGTGTTGAGCACGTTCTCCGGTAGCGTCCTGATACAGGGGAGTCCTTTCCAGAGTAACTGGTCTGTTGTTGGACCTCCAGGGGCTCTCGCTTTGCTCTGGACGTGCCTCCTCCTGGGGCCAGCGCTCGCTGTGTGGACACAGCCTCCCCACAGCCCTGGAGGGTACGGCCGTCTGCCCTTCCCGCTGTGCCTGGCTGGCCTGCCCCTCCAGGTCCCCCAGCACCCCCGAGCCCCATCGCTCTGCGTGGGCGCTGGCTTGCACATTGGAAAACGCACCTCAAGCGTCTGTGGTTTCTGTTCACATCTAAGAGCAGGAGCCCGGAAGCCGATGAAGGCCACGTGTGGGGCTGGGAGGCCGGGCGCGTCTGGTGGGCTTCCGGGGACCCACCGACGCCAGGTCCGCGGGCCGTTTCTCTTGGGCCCGTTTCCAGGGAGGGCGGCCGCACTCTGGGACCCAGCTTGGGAAGGTGCTGGAAGGGGTGGCTGGCGGTGGGTGCTATGCAGACAAGCACCTGCTGGCTGCTGCCTCGCTCGTCCTTCTGTGGGGATAGAGGAGGACAGGGAGGTGGGTGGAGGGGGCGTGGGGGAGCAGTGACAGCCCTGGAGATGATCTGTTGCGTTAATTTAGGAAACTTTCTGGAAGCTTTCACATGTACTTCCTTTCTCTTTGATTATTTCTTTATATCTAAAATGAAGTTAATTGGTTTTATATTTACACTGATGAGAATTCATTGAGCTATTTTTACTCTCCACAGCCTCCTGGTTGGTAGGGCGGGTGCTGGTTCCTGATTGAGGACCGGATTGAGGGGAGGGACGCGACTGCCCAGGTCAGCGGGGCTGGGGCCCTTCCTGTGCGGTGCTCGACGACCCCCAGCTGGACAGGGCAGCCTCGCTCCTCGTTTCCCGGGGGAAAGGTGCAGGGCTGCAGTAGACCCTGATTTGGGGGACTTTGGGCAAGAACTTTTTTTGAAAAACAGCTTTATTGAGAGGTTATTGACACACACACCATACGGTTAACCCGCATAAATTGTACAGTTCTGTTTTTGTGTCCTCACAGACCTGTGCAGTCATCGCCACAGTCAACTTTAGGATACCCTGTGGCCCCCCAAGGAAACCCGTGCCCAGAGCAGCCACTGCCCCCAGCCCCGGGCGGCCCTTGGCCACTTTCTCTCGGACCTTGAGGCCAGGATGCTTTCAGGAGCTCTGGGGGGCCTCTTCCGGGGGGGACGCTTCTCTGTGCGCAGACCTGCCCCGTCGGGCGCAGGAGGGGATTCGGGGAGCGAGTAGTCGGGGCACCCTGTGAGCCCCTGCGGAGACATCTGTTTAAAATTAAGTAGCATGCTGGTGGAATTAATTCCCTCCTCCTCTCCTCCCCTGTACCAGGCTGTCTGCCTCAGGATAATTTTTGGAAGAGTGAGTCAGGAGATGCTTTTGAAATTGCTGTTATGGTAAATACTATGAAAGTGGTTATTGTTTAACCTCAATTGGCAAGTCACTTTCTCAGTAGGAAATGGGCCTGCAGCATCAGCTGTGGGTGGAGTTAGATTTCGCTGCTGTGGGGTGCTGTGCTGTGCTTTACTGCACACTCAGCCTCAGTCCCTTCCACCTGGAAACCACCTTGGAGGGGCTCTCCTCTCCCAGGTCCCCGTTCTAGCCACCAGGAAGGTGGAAACTCGTGCGGGTCAGGAGGCACCAACCATTCTCCTTCCCTCCTGATATCACTTCTATGGGACCTGCACCCCCGACCCCGGGCGCCCCCGACCCCGGGCACCCTGACCCTGGGCACTCCGACCCCGGGCGCCCCCAACCCCGGGCACTCCCGACCCCGGGCACCTCTGACCCCGGGCACCCTGACCCCAGGCACCCCCGACCCCAGGCGCCCCTGCAGTGATGCCCAGCTGAAGGGTAAGGTGGGAAGGGCAGGGGAGAGTGGTCTGGAAAAGGCCTTCCTGCCCTCAGAGCCGGGGTCCCTCCTGACCTCTGCCGAGACGCCCCCGTACTGGTGCGGGGTCCGTTAGCCAAGGTCCAGGAGCTCGACCGGAGCCTGGTTCTTCTCTCCGGGCCGAGCCTGCTTCCTGAGGTGCCCCTGCGACCCTGCGACCCTGCCGTAGGCCCGGAGCCGCACCCTCTCCCTAGTCGGCCTCGATGGCTGTGCTGTGACTCCATCCGTATTAGCGAGGGGACTGACTGCAGCCGCCTTCGGCCTGCGGCAAAATCAGGCTGTTTTGTTAATTTGTAGTTGTTGGAGGAATTGGGTTAAAGAGGCAAATGGTAAACGGCTGTAGAAACCCTCGAAACGTCTGCCATTGTTACTGTCTTCATCGCGCTTTGTTCGAACGAGTGTGCATGTACCTGCGTGTGTGTACCTGCGTGTGCGTGTACCTGCGTGTGTACTTGTATGTGTGCGTGTACCTGTGTGTGTGTACCTGCACCTGCGTGTGCGTGTACCTGCGTGTGTACCTGTATGTGTGCGTGTACCTGCGTGTGTGTACTTGCGTGTGTGTGTACCTGTATGTGTTCGTGTACCTGCGTGTGCATGTACCTGTGTGTGTACCTGTATGTGCTTACCTGCGTGTGTGTTTACCTGTGTGTGTACCTGTATGTGTGCATGTACCTGTGTGTGTACCTGCGTGTGTCTACCTGCGTGTGTGTGTACCTGTATGTGTGCTGTACCTGCATGTGTGTGTGTACCTGTATGTGTGCGTGTAGCTGCGTGTGTGCCTGTATGTGTGTGTGTATCTGCGTGTACCTGTGTGCGTGTACCTGCGTGTGTACCTGTATGTGTGCATGTACCTGTATGTGTGTGTACCTGTATGTGTGCATGTACCTGTATGTGTGTGTGTACCTGTATGTGTGCATGTACCTGCGTGTGCGTGTACCTGCGCATGCACGTGCTATTGATTTGTAGGTGGAGCTCACCGTAGCCCGCTCAGTGCACCTTCTGGGAGCCCCCCGGGTGGCTTCTCTGCTCCATCCTCTTTCCTTCCTTCTCACTCTGTGTCTGACTCCTGGGCCTGGACAGGGATCCGCCTGAGGCTCACCACGGCTGGGTGATCTCCAGGACCGCCGAGATGAGAGCCTCAATGATGCAGGCTGCACCTTCTTAGCCCCAGTGCTGAGATTCCCACAGGGCTTTGGGGAAGCTGGAGGATGTGCAGATGGCACCAAGCCTTTCTTTGACTGTTTTAAATAGCGTTGGGTGACCATCCAGGCAGAGCCGTGGGGGCGCTGCCACCCACACGTCACAGCCCCCCAGCCCTGGTCCTGTGGCACCGAGGGTTCGTCTCCCGGAACTCTCCCACCCCGGGAAACGCTACCAGAATCCCTTTGTTCTGATTCCAGTTTTGGGGAAGAAAAGCCAGCGCCGAGGGACCCTGCAGGACCAGGGCTGCCCAATGGATGTGGGGGCTCTGTGAGGGACCTGCGCGGGCGGCACGTGCCAGGGAGCCCTTTATGAGCCCCAGGTGGAGGGAAGGGGGTTGCCCCCGCCTCGAGAAGGAAGCCCCATTTCCTTTCTTCACCGAGGAACGCATTTTGTCCCATCCTTAAGTCTTGTTTTTAAAATGTGTGGAGTCAAAGGGCAACCAAGTGCACGGGGTGTTAGCGCGTGTGTGGAAGCCTGGAGCCAAGTTGGCACTTAGACCCGACTGCAGACACAGAGCTCCAGCTGGGAGGAGCCGACAGCTTCCCACTGGAGCAGAGCGTTGCTCCCACAACTACAGGCCTTGCGGAGACGGGCGCTTGTGTACATGGTTTCGGCTCCCCCACTCCCCTCCCCAGCTACACTGGCCTTCTCTGAGCAGCTGTTGCAGGCAGCCTGTGCTGTCAGCCTCCTTGGGGTGAGCTGCTTCCATTGTGTCTCGTGGGTGACTTTCAGTGTGCCGGGTGGAGAACACCAGGCTTTGGGCGCTGGACATTTCCTCGGGGTGGGTGGACCCTGGGTGCTGTTCTCCTGTGTATGAGCAGGTGGGGCTGGCGTCTGCGACACCTGAGGCTACCTAGCACCGTGGCGGAATTAGATCTGTTGGCATATAGTTGCCTGCCAGCGAAGAATTGAAGCCCGTGGTTTTTAAGCCCAGAAGATAATTGAGAAACCGGCCCATTAAACCCTGGGTGGCACTGGTGCCCGCAGCAGGCACCGTGTGCTTTACGTCTTCTGGGTGGCATCGGGGCAGGGGCTGCCTGTAAACCTGTGCCCTGCTCAGATGGCGAGCCCTGTTTCAGGTTCCCCTTGCCTGTCTTGTGAGGTGTGAAGCCCCCCAGCATCTTCCAGCAGCTACGTCATGGCCAGGGGGTGGCTGTGTGTGCCGGGAGCCTCTACCCAGGGCGGATGTGGCTCTGCTGCTGGCACACCCAGCAGAGGAAAATCCAGGGCAGCATCAACCTGGATTTTTGTCAGAAAGCCCCCTAAGGAAAACAGAAAAAGGAGTATGGTGGGCACACGTGGCTGACCATTAGCTCGGAGTGACCGAGCCTGGTCAGCGCGCGCCTTGCAGGCCTGGGTGCCTTTCCCTTTGGTTTTCTATTCCCTGCCTGACGCTGCTTTCCCTCCCATTGCAGGTGTACTTTTCGGTTTCCAAGCACGGCTATAAAGATCCAGTTCACGTCACTGTACCATCAGGAAGAGGCTCCAGCGTCCCCCCTGAGGCCCCTCTACCCCCAGATCTCCCCTCTGAAGATCCACATTCCGGAGCCGGATCTCCGGAGCACGGTCAGCCCCGTCCCCTCCCCCACCGGCACGATCAGGTGAGTGGCTGCCCCGGACCCGTCCCTGCCGCGGGAGCACGTGGAGAGGGGGCTCTTCCGCCGGGGGTGGGTGGCCTGAGAGAGAGGAAAGTGATGCGGATGTTCCCCGTCTTGTGCAGTATTCAGTGGGGTTCTGGAAAATTTCATGTGAATGGAAATTTTGGAACTATTTCAAGTACATCAGGGGATGTGGCTACTTCAGTATAAACCTCTGGTGGGTTCTCTTATAGAGGAAAGAATCTCTACCTAATTAAATCACTCTTCCCAGCTGGAAATTTTTGTACAGTACAGCCTTGTAAGGCAGTGATTTTTTTAAAAGTAATGCTTGTAGACTGGGATTTGGTGTACTTTGCTTTTCTAAATTTCATTTGTGGAAATTCTTTGAGAAGTATTGAGATTAATTTAGATTTTGAAGAAAGGAAAGCCCTTCTCATGTTCTCATCTTGGCTTATTGTATGAAGACAAGTCCTTAGGGGGGTGTTTCAGGGTAGAAAGTGTAGAGAGTTCCATGCGACAAGCGGCTAGTTGAGCTCACAATTCAAACGACTGCACACGTTCCTCCCTCGCGACAACCATTGTGTTTCGGGAAATGGCGGAAGTCTTCAGGTGTATTTCCCATTTTGTCGTCCTGAACAGTAAGAAGACGTGGATGTGAGGGTCAAGATCTAATAAACTTAAGTGTTTTATTGCTTCATCAAGGACATCCTTCCACGCACCTGGCTGTGCAACTGGCCGTGTTCCTTTGTGGCCACATGTGGTCATGGAGGGTGCAGGTGCAGCCGTGTGCTTGCACCGATGCCTCGGCTCATGCACGGTGCTACAGCTCTCCCACCTTGGTTTTTGCACCAGCCATGCAGATGTTGACCCAGCACAAAGGGCAAATGGTGCCTTGATGTCATCGGGAAATGGTTTTGACCTCACTCACCACCCTGTAGGGGTCTCAGGGATTCCCAGGGGCACGTCTGTGAACCGCCCTTTGAGAACCCTGCTCCAGTTGGGCTGGAGTTTTGCTGCATCTGCATTCTCATCAGATGAAGAAGCCCCTTCCTTTACTACACAGCCATGCTCTTCTAGATCCCGTTCTGCACCCTTTAAAGGCTCAAGTTTAGCATTACACATCAGCTTATCTTTGTTTGGGGGGTTGGATTTCTCTCCCTGGTTTCACCACAATGAGTGTTTTACTTAAACTTTTTGTTTTCCTCCAAGAAATTTTATTTACAATTTAGGAGTCCTTTGCATTTGAGTTGCTTGCAGTTGGCTTCCTTTTTTCTACAACCGTTGAGTGGTGGTACCCTTGGCTTGTGGAGAGGACGGTTGAGGGGCAGCGGTGGGAGTGGGCCATGCAGCGCTCCGGCTGGGGGCCTGGGCCCTGGTCCGGCCATGTGTGTGGGTGGGTAGCCCTGGCCGGTGCCCCGAGCCGCGCTGGGCCCCTCTCCTCGTTTGTGGGCCCAGCTGATGGTTCTCTGGAAGGACGGGGCCCATCACGCTCTTGCTGAGGACGAGCCCAGGCAGACGCTGCTCGGAAGCGCACGTGCAGCGTTCCCTAGTCGTCACAGCTCCGTGGGGCGGCTGGCTTTTTCCTACTGTCGTTTCAATTTCTAGCCATAGCTCTGATCTAAACCCTAAGTTTAGTATGTGACCTCTTTGTTCTGTCAAATATTTAACTCACATTTAATCCAAACCATGAGTTCATGGTTCAGTTGTGCTGTGCTGAGGCTCTTACACTGACCTTGTGTATAATTTACACATAGATTTAAAAATTGTATGTAGTAAAACGGTGCAGCCACTTGGGAAAACGGTCCAGCAGTTCCTCACAAGGTTGAAGCAAAGGGTTTCACATGAACCATCTGATCCAGCAATTACCTCCTAAGTAGGAACCCAAGGAAATTGAAGACATCCGTCCACACAGGACCTTGGAGATGAACGTTCGTAATAGCTGGAAAGGGGAAACAACCCGAAAGTCCCTCATCTGGTGAATGGATAAATAGATACTCTCCATACAGTGGCATATCACTCGCCCCCGTAGGGACGGACCTTGAAAACATGGTGCTGAGGGAGAGAAGCCGGGCACGGGGGGTGGCGCACTGCGTGACTCCACTTAGGTGAAATGCCCAGGAAAGGCAAAGCCGGGGCGGCAGAAAGGAGATGAGCGGGGGCCGGGGCTGGGGGTGAGGGAGGGATGCTGAAGGACACACGTACACTCTCAGTGGAGAGACCCACGGGTGGTCGTGCACGTGGGGATTGTATCTCAGTGGTGTGGGGAGAAAACCCCATCTGCGTAACGTCACCCGGGAGCTTCCTGAAGCCGCCGTCGACACAGCCGGGAGCGGCCCGGGCACTGCCCAGGGTGACGCGGAGCAAGTCCAGGGCCTGCCTAGTACTCAGGCCGGCGCGAGGGCCATTCTCGTGTCCCCTGAGGTCCAGATGAGGTCACACCGAGACGCTTTTGAGGAAGGAGCAGGTTGCCACCTCAGCCTTAGAGGGGCCTGGGATTACTAGTGATGAATTTATCATCCACCAAATCAAAGCGTTTTTTTTTTTTTTTTTTTATTAAATTCAGTTTTATTGAAATACATTCACACACCATACAATCATCCATGATACACAATCCACTGTCCACAGTATGATAACATAGTTATGCGTTCATCACCACAATCTTATCTATGAACATTTTCCTTACATCAGAAAGAACCAGAACAAGAATAAAAAATAAAAGTGAAAAAAGAACACCCAAATCATCCCCCCATCCCACCCCGTTTGTCCTTTAGTTTTTATCCCCATTCCTCCACTCATCCATACACTAGATAAAGGGGGTGTGATCCACAAGGTCTTCACAATCACACTGTCACCCCTTGTAATCTACATTATTATATAATCGTCTTCAGGAGTCCAGACTGCTGGGTTGGAGTTTGGTAGTTACTTCTAGCTATTCCAATAATTAAAGCCTAAGAGGTGTTATCTATATAGTGCATAAGAATGTCCACCAGAGTGACCTCTCGACTCCATTTGGAATCTCCCAGCCACTGAAACTATTTCGTCTCATTTTGCATCCCCCTTTTGGTCAAGAAGATACTCTCAGTCCCACGATGCCGGGTCCACATTCATCCCCGGGAGTCATACTCTGCGTTGCCAGGGAGATTTACACCCCTGGGAGTCAGGTCCCACGTAGGGGGGAGGGCAGCGAGTTCACCTGTTGAGATGGCTCAGTTACAGAGAGAGAGGGCCACATCTGAGCAACAAAGAGGTACTCAGGGGGAGACTCTTAGGCACCATTACATACAACTTTAGACTCTCCTTTGTGGTAATGAGCTTCATAAGGGCAAGTCCCATGCTCGAGGGCTCAGCACATCAAACCGCCAGTCCCAGTGTTTGTGACAACATCAACACCAGTCCAGGTGAGGATGTCCAACACATCCGCATCTTCCCCCAGATCCTCGGGACTGGGGAGGGGGAGGCTGTAAATATATTTTTTATTATCTGCCCAAATTACTCTGGGTTGTGTCACTGTTTCACTCCAGCCTATACTAACCTACCATATCTCACTTCCTATTCAAAGTTCCATGCAGTTGTGGTGTTTGAACAAATCAACTGTAGAGTTGTACCGTTTAGAAAATTTAGATCCTGTACCAAATAGATACCTATTCCCTTGGTCTCATATGAAAGTTGAAGTTTTAAAACACAATCAGTTTCAACCTTTATCCTTTGGCCTGGCTTGCCCTGGTCTTAACCAGACCTGCTTCATTCATATCACTAATTGAAGTCTGGGCTCTTTTTCAGCTTTTTTTTTTTTTTTTTTTTGACAGTGGCTGTATGCACTAATACTGACATTCATATCTGCCGAGCTCTAGCTCTGAGTTTCAGGTGTCTCAGATATATGCATTGTTCCAGAGACCAATCAGGTTATACGCTAGGGGATCAGCATCTCAAAGTTTAGAGATAGGCATTACAATTCAGGGATAGAGTTAACTGCTGTAAGAGCTTCCAATCTAGGGACTATTACAATTATTGTGTCCACGTTAGGCTATGTTCTAAGATTCAATTCTGAGTTTACACATTGTAGTTAGTCCATATTGGTGAGGCATCATCCCTCTCACCATGTTTTCTCCAACACTTTTACTCCTATATATATATTTTCCTACAATTTTATAGAGTTATATTCACATACCATACATTTATCCACAGTGTACAATCAGTTGTTCATGGTATCATCATAAAGTTGTACATTTATCACCACAATCAGCACTTGAACATACTGATCACTACAAGAAAAATTGTTTTTTGTTTTTTTTTTTTTAGCAATAAGAAGAAATGATAAAAAGAAAAATAACATGTCATATAATACAATATACTACTAAGGACAGCAAATAACACCACTACCAAGAATCCCATATTACTCCCCTATATCCCCCTCTCATATACATTTAGCATTGGCATATTGCCTTTGTTACATTTAATGGAGGTATATTACAATGTTACTGTTGACCATAGACTCCAGTTTGCTTTGATTATGTTTTTTCCTGAATACCATCCCTTTTTCAAATTTCTACATGGTTGACATTCATTTGCTTTCCCACATGCAAAAACATTTTTATATTTGTATATTTAGTAACAGTCATTGGCCACTCTAGTTTTTGCCACGTTATACAGTCCCAGTCTTTATCATCTATCTTTACCTCTGGTGTCATACATTCTCCTATCCCACCTCTTTCAGCTTTACTCGCAGACATCTTTGTTCAGTGTACTTACAATACCGTGCTACCATCACACAGTATTATGCTATCTATTTCTGGATCTATGCAATCAATCCTAAACATTCTGTAGTCCTTCAGCATCAAATGGCTGATCTCTGCCCTCTTTCTATCTCCCGGTCGCCTGTGTTGTCAGCTTTTAACTTTTTAAAAAAGAAAAATGGTTTGTGCCTTGGGGACTTGATGGCATTAAAATATCTACTCGTAATGTTCCAAATAAAGAGGAGCCAACTGACTAAGATACTCAAGTGCAGTTGCTCTTGTGCTAGAAGGGAGGCAGTGGTTTGCAGAGGAGCAAAGAAAAAACGTCACAGCACAGTCGGCGGGTGTTGGCTGTAGCTGTTCTGAGGGCGCCGGGGGGGCTGGCGGTGGTTTCCAGCCCCCTCCTGCCGCCCCGAAACGCTCGGCGTCCGTGCCGGAGAGCACTTGTGCGCTGCGTGGCGGCCGTGCCGGGCTCCCTCACGTTCTGGCCTTTAATTAAGTGCTGCCAGAGAGGGACTTCTGTTCATATCCGTTGCTCTTCGCCAGCGGAATTCAATTGAGTGTTTGAAAACCTCAGAGGACCTTGAGGTTTCGCCTGCCAAGGTGTTTTTCAGTTTGAGTTTCTGTTGTGGGGTGTGGCCGGCGTGTTTACAAACACTCCCCTCCCTCCCTTCCAGCCTCCTCTCAGGGACCCTCCCTGGGCTCCTGGGGCAACTCCCGGAGGGGAAGGGCCGGGCCAGGTCTGAGGAGGGGACGCGGCTCCCAGCCCCTCTGCCCCTCCGACCTCTGTCCCTGTCTGAGAAGGGAGGCGGGGGCGGCTCCTCCCTCCCTCTTCCTCCTCCTGCCTCCTCCCCCTCCCTCCTCCCCTCCCTCCTCCCCATCCTCCTCCTCCCCCTCCCTCCTTCTCCTCCTTCCCTCTACTATCCCCTCCTCCTCCCTCCTCCCCACCTCCTCCCCCTCCTCCTCCCCCTCCCTCCTCCCCCCCCTCCCCCCTCCTCCCTCCTCCCCCCCCTCCTCCCCTCCCTCCTCCCCCTCCCCCGCCGTCCCCCTCCCCACGGCTTTCCTAATTTGGTGTGCCCTGGCCTGCCCCTCTCTGATTGGTCCGCCGGCGGCGTTGTCCTGCGGGTGGTTCCCTCTCTGGAGCTGGAGCGGGTTTTCTCCGGGACGGGCCTGGGCCTCCCCCGCGGGCAAGGTCCCCTCCCCCCTCCCCAGCGCCCTGCGGGCCCCCTCTCGCCTCCCTGCGGCTTTGCGGGCGCCTGTTCTCCCAGCTTGACGTCCTCCGCCCAGAAAATGAATGAAGCCTCTCTGCAATAATTCTCTGGTCTTAAGCAGCTTTTTTTTTTTTTTAATGTTTTCTCTTTTTGCTAAGAAGAATAAGACTGCTTTTGAGAGAATAAGTTGGTCGTTTTCTGGGTTTTACAAGAGCAGAGACAAGTCTGAGAAGCACTCTGTAGTCTAGAATTTTAAGAACACTGAGGAAATGAACAAGAGAAAAGCAGGGCCCAGAGAGGGCAAGATTCCAGAAACTGCTCCTTTGAGAGGCTTCCCTTGACTTTTCCAGTGTGGAGAGCAAAAATGAGAAAAGTGTATTTGGTGAAACTTGGCAGCGGTAAGCGGCGCATTGTGGAAGATGAGAGCCGAGCAGCTGCCCCCGGGTGGTGGTCCTCAGTGCCGACCCCACCCGCCCCGCTCCGCCCCACGCCTTGCCGGCAGCCTCGGGTCTGGGGTCCCGGGACCCCCCCGAGACCCTTGTTTCTCGGGCCCACGCGGGTCCTGCCCAGAGCGGGTCGTCCTGCTTGGCCGTGACTCGCCTGGCCAACCTGGGGGGACGTCCGGGTCGCGGTGTTGGGGGGCTGCCTCTGCCCCCTGCCCGGCCCTTTCCATCCACCCCTGGGGAAACAAAAAGTGCTTCCTCCACACAGAAAGGTTGGGCCCTCGTCCCTAAAGGACAGATTGTTCTTTTATTTCCCCCTTCTGCCCACATCCGTCCCAGGGATGTTTTGTGGTTCAAGACTGTGGAAAGAACGTCGAATGGAGCGTGATCCTTAAACCCGCTGCCCTTCCCTGGCATGCTGGTGGGTGGGTGTCACCTGGCCCGGCTCTCGTGTGGGTGTCACAGGTTGGTGTTTGGGGTGTGTCGTGGCTCACAGGTAAGGGGCTCGCGTGCCTCGTGTGGGCCTGTGGGGGCGAGTGGGCACCTGGCTGCGGGACCCAGCACTCCTCCCAGATTTCACGGACAGGACTCCTCGGAAGCAGGAAGAACCTGGCGGGGTCCCGGAGCTGGAGGAGGCCCCGCTGTGGCCGAGAGGCCAGGCCTGTTTTCAGAAACGTTAGTCATGAGGGTGCGTGCGTACGCGGTGGCGGTTGGCAGCGTGCGGGCTGCGTGGAGCGAGATTCTCTGAAGTGGCTCCGGACCCGCCGACCCACAGACGGAGCGGCCCCTACGGCTGTCGGCGGCCCAGCGGCCCGAGATGTTGTCCGGGAAGAAGGCGGCAGCCGCGGCGGCGGTGGCAGCGGCCGGGACCGCGGCCGGCCCGGGGACAGCGAGTGGCGCTGAGAACGGCTCTGCGGTGGCCGCACCGCCCTCGGGCCTGTCGGGCCCTGCTGAGGCCGGGCCGGGGGCGGCCGGGGAACGCACTCCCCGCAAGAAGGAGCCTCTACGGGCCTCGCCCCCCGGGGGTTTGGCCGAGCCGCCCGGGTCCGCCGGGCCTCAAACCGGGCCTGCCGTCGTGCCTGGGTCTGCCACCCCCATGGAAACGGGAATAGCAGAGACTCCGGAGGGGCGACGGACCAGCCGGCACAAGCGGGCGAAGGTGAGGCCTGGCGGCATCCCTCAAACAAATCCGGTACTTGGCTTCCCCTGAGTGGTCCAGCCCGGGTTACCCCTCTCCGCCCACGTCCCTCCCCCACCGCGGGCCCTGGGCCTTGAACCACAACCCCAGGAGCTGGACCAGTGGGTGAGAGGAGGGTCTTATCAATGGAATACGGGCGTCTTGGGGAAAGTGGGGACTGATGGGAGGTGTATTTTGTTCCTTATAACTTGTACACCTTTTCTTTTTCTTGATTGAAAAAATGGCTCCCTGACATGGAGCTGCAGTTGGCGTTGTTGGAGACGTCACCTTTTTGCCCTCAGGTGTGTTTGGAAGCTGTTTAGTAGTGTTTATGGAGTTTCTGCTGGTAGCACAACGGGGCTGTAGGGTGATGCTGAAGAAACCGCTTTAGCCACGGAGACGTAAAAGAAAGAAACTTTTTTTTTTTTTTAGCTGCGTGCTAGGAGTTTTCGTCTTAATCCATTCAACTGATCCTTTGCCATAGATATCTTCAGATAAGGTTCCGCTAGTTAATGTTTGATTGGCTGGCTGATTTCAGTTAATGAAGGTGACATTATATGGAAAGGAAAAGATTTGGCAACAGTTTTTACAGACAGTAGCTGCCTCATATCTGTGTGTGTGCCAGATACTGTATTCAGAGCGACATCACCATCTGAATTTTGCTAAACACCAACAAGCAGGTGTTGTTAGCCCCATTTTAAGAATGATTAAACTGAGACACACAATGTAAGCTACTTGCCTAAAGTTACACAACTAAGTGAATGGTGGAACTGGAATGTAACAAGGTATCGTTGGCACCCAAAACAAAGGAACACTTAGGACACCAAGAGTGTGCTGGGCACTGGGACTGTAGTGTGGCACAGACTTCAGATGCATGCCTTTTCCAGAGGTTTCATGGTATAGTGGAAAAAATGGAAATATATGTACATAAAGTTTTTAAAAAATAAGTAAATACTTAAAAAAAAAAAAAAAACACACACAAAACGTTAGTCATTTAAAATAGCTCCCCAGGACTTTACAATGTTGCTTTATGATAAGGGAGTATAAAAATCCTTGAAGACAGGTCTAAGAAACTTGCCCCTGTACATTTGCTTTCTCTTTCAGTTTTTCTGATTACAGGAACGCTGTGTATGTGTTATATAGAACTCAAGCATTCGGAAGCTGAAACACCCACAGTGACACTCCCCAGCCCTGAACCCCGGGTGCTTGTCCCCCAGCCTTTCTTGGCAGCTCATCGGACGTGACTTGGGTTTGTTTCGCTTCTCAGGAACGCAGGTGGGGTTCGCCTCCCTGGGTGGCGCCGTGAAGCCCCCAGCCCGTGCCGCTCGCAGGGGCGGCCTCTTTCCAGGGTGACCTCCTGGCAGAGACGGGCTGCGGTCCTCAGCTGCTTTCTGCAGTGTCTAAACGTTTTATGCCGAGGCCGTAGAATTCCCAGACTCAGTAACTTGTTAAAATATCAGCACAGGATCTTAGGCACAACAGAAGCAGCCCCCGAGCACTCATCCCTGCCAGGCACCTGCTCGGGACGTGCTGCACGTCGGTCATCGTCCCTACAGGGCCCTGTGCACCAGGGTGCGGGCAAGGAAACTGAGGCTCAGAGAGAGGCAGGGCCACCAGCAGGGCCGCTGGGCGAGTGTGCGCACACGGTGCTGCCACGTCCTGTCATCGCCTTGTCAGGTTACTTTTATGAAGGCCTTAGGCGCACAGCGTTTCAGGATTCACCAGATCCCACAGGCTGATGGGGAACAGGCAGGCCCTGCCGCGCCCACCCCCGACCGTCTCTACGGGATCTTCCGTGTCGGGCCGGGACGTCCGGGTAGCGTCCTTCCATGGCTGTTCCTTGGCTTTTCAGTTGTGGAAATGAAGGATTTACCTCCCCCTACCCTCCCAACAAAATTACAGTTTTTGGTTTGATTGGTGTGGGCATTTTCCTTATTATGACTCTGTGGGAACTGGGATGCTTAGCCGTTCCTGCCCTGCACTGGCGTCCGCTCCGCCTCGGAGACGGCGCTGCCTCGCTCTGTGTGTTGGATTCTGCGCCCCTGATGCCAGCGCATTCCTGCTGCCTGACGGGGGTCGCGCCTGCCCCCCGTACCGTGAAGACTCTCCTCCCGGACCCCGCCGCCAGCCCGCCTTGACTCGGGTCTGGGTCTTCTCCCCGTCGTCGCAGGCACCCCCACTCCTGCAGAGCCCTGTCTCCCTCACCCCTGGTTTGCGCCTTTGTCTCATTGGCGCACGTTCTCTGATCTCTTCCCTCTTCCATTCCCAGAAGTTGTCTTTATTCTCCATTCACTCCGGAGATCCTTCTACTGGACGGAGAGTTCTAGGGTGGAAACATTTTCCTTGAGTTTAAAATTGTTTTCTAGCTTCGGGCTAGCTGTTGGGAACTTGGCTGCGATTTCCCCAGGGGAACTGCGGCGGTCTCCTTGACCCTGGGGGCCACTGCTCAGGCGGCACCATTTCCTTCCGAGAGCCCCTTCCCAGCCCCGGGAAACCGCCTTTCACAGCTCCCCCGAGGCCCCCGCCCCACCCGTCTGCCTCTGCTGAGCTGGCATTGCTGGGTGGCTCCCTGAGTTATCTGGTTGACCCTCGTTTTCTTACCTTTTCTCCTTCTGTCCATCTCCTCTCACTTTAGTCTTCAGAGATTTTTTTGCATCTCTTTCCACCCTTCTAACAAATTTTAATTTCTGCTCTCTCTTTTTTTTTAATTTCTAAGAGCACATTCTTGTTCTCTGAATGTGCTTTTAATAGCATTAATATCCCATAGAGGTAACATCTTTTACCTCTTGGGGGATATTAATTATGTTTTGTTTTGAATTTTTCTCCTGCTCCTTGGATCCAGCCAGCTTCCTCCCAGCCCTTTCGCTTTCTTTGTTGTGCTTTGCTTCCTGTCCTGTCTGGTGGAAGCTTCCTTCAAACAACAGGTGATCCTTGGCCATCTGTTCACATTTAAGAAGCAGGTACTGAAAGCTGCATGGCCGTCCATTGTCCTGGGGGGGTTGGTGGTGTTGGGGGGTTTCCCTTGCGCACCCTCCTGGCAGCCGCGTGGGGGTGGCAGTGTCAGGGCCTGTCTGCCCCGTGGGCGGGTGAAGGCTGGTAGGAGGAGCGCTTGGCCTGCCTGGCCTGGCCGAGCCCTCAGGCCCTTTAGCTCAGCCTCCCCAGAGGGTCAGGTTCTCTTCCAGTTTTCTAGAAGACGGGTGGAGAGGGGTTTGAGCCCACCCTCCTATTTCAGCAGCACTCCCCCATCCCTGGGCACTCTTGCAGTTTCCACTTCCATCTTGGGGCCGTGGGATCTGGTTTTCAGGAGACTTCATAGAAGGACAGTGCTCAGCGGGTCTCCCCAGGCCTGCGGAGGCCCCAGACCCCCTCCCAGAGTCTGCCCGGCCTAAGAGCACAGTGTGGAGAGAAGTGGCGACTGCACGGCTCCAGGGCGGACTGCAGTTGGCTGCGCCAGCGCTGGGCATGGGCCCTTGGTCAGTTCTTGTTCTCCAAGCTTTGGCTTGTTCTCCATTCACACTATACGGACCATTCTGCTGGGGAGAGAATTCTAGGTTAGAAACATTTTTCCCTCAGAAAAATGGACTTGCGTTCTGATCATAGTGAGTCACAGAAATGTTTTCCCTGTCACACTGTTCCCTCTTTTCAGATATTTGTAAACATGCAATGCAATACTGTGCCGCTGCATCTCTGGCAGCCACCGGCGTCTCTGGACTGGGCTGAACCCGCAAGCAGGCAGCTGGCAGGACCGCCCAGCTCGTGGCCCGAAAAAGAAACGTGACCAAGGGATTTCTCCTCCGTAAAAGGGGAAAATAAATCTGTGACTAGTGCTCTAAAGTGCATGTTCAAGTTCGTTCCGTTTTAATTCTTAAAATGGAGAAGAAAAGGCGTTTGTTTCCAGGACGGTTGGACTTGTCGTCTGGCCTCTGCTGTCTTTGCCATCCCAGAATTCAGACTTCCCAGGCTGGGAAGACGCGGCCTCCTCACAGACATGGAGACGGGGGGGCCGGTGCCAGTGGGAGGCCGGGGTGGGCTGTGCTGGGAGCTGTTGGCTGCCTCCAAGGGCTGCGTGGGGCTGCTTTATTTTTGAGCATTCTTTTTCACATTGCTACCGTCAGGGAGCTTCTCAGTGCAGCAGGGAGAGTTCTGCGCAGAACTCTGGATTTCGGGGTGGCTTTCCAGGTGGACTCCGCAGGTCCCCTGTGACCCCAGAGCCCGGGGCCTGCCTAGGCCCCTCACCGCCCCTGCAAACCCGTCCCTGGACAAGTGTTTCATGGCCCTGGGTGCGCCCGGGGCGGCGGGCAGCGGCCCTCAGCGGAGACCAGCCTGTGGGTGCACTGTGCCCCGGTGCGGCCCCCTCCTCCAAGGCCAGCGTGCGAGAGGACAGCCCAGAGGGGCTTCTTGAGTAACTGGCTGCTTGTGGGGGCAGAAAGCCGTGCGAGCACATCCACAGTCCCCTCACCCAGGCACTGCTGGGGAAACGCTCCGAGTCCCAGCGAGCCAGGACACGGCAGAGCCATACGCTTCCCGGCCTAACCTGGCCCAGCCTGATGCTATTCCCGGAAGAGTCTGTCAGCATAAATCAGGTCCAGGGCTGTAAGAGTTGCAAAGAGAGGCTCTTTCCTTTTTTCCTGCTTAGGAGCCAGGTTTTGCTGAGAGTCGTTTATTATTTCCATTTGAAGTCACGCTATTGGGAACAGCAACCTTTTTTTTTGTGGGAGGGGGTTGCCTTCTGAGGTTTAGACATCAGTTTTCTGCACCCTTTCCCTGAGTAGCTGCTTGGAGAAGGCGGCTGGGCCTGCTGCCTTGGTTGGAGAGTCGTCATACTCGTCACGGAACCGTCACGGGTCGGGCAAGCATCCCAGCCCCCGTTGGCGAGCTGAGCCTCTGCCGCATGCTGCGTCCACCAGGCCGGCTTTTCCAAGCTGGCGCGAGGCTGGTTGTGTGTCTGTCTGGCCTCGGTGCCCTTGGGGGCTGAGGGCTTAGTGGCGTCCATCTGGGGCAAGGGCGCTGACCGACCCTGGGACGGGCAGGTCGACGGGGCAGCGTTGTGATCGTGCGCTGCGGCGCTGTGTCCGTTCGCCAGGACGCGGCATCAGAAAACCTTACGGGAAAAACCCACCACAGTCCGGTTGCGCTTCCTTCCATTGGGCTGCGGCTCGGTGCCAGGCATGGAGGTGTTTACTCCCCAGGTGTGGGTGCATTTGAGAAACCTAACGTGTCAATAAAAACGTCTTTCCTCTCCCCCTCCCCACCTTACTTCGTAAGCTTGGGTTTTCTATTTGGGGTTCAGAATTAAATTCAGAAAAGGCTGTTTTTGTGATTCAGCTTCCTACCTTTAAAAAGCTCATTTAATTTTGGTAATTAAAGTTTCTCTACTCAGAAGTGACACATCTTTACCAGCCTTGGGGATTATGGTGGAAAAGAGACTAAGAATCTGAAGTAAAGCCTTAAACTTCTGTTTGGCTCAACTGATTGGTTACAGAAAAGGAACAATGACCCATAATTGAACTTTCTAGATGAGTTGTTGAGTTTTTCTCAGTCTTTTGTTTTCTCAATGCAATTCTTTTCCCCGCTCAATATACCCTCCTCGAGCCCCTGCCCTGTGCCTCAGGGCTCCCGGGGTGCCGTGAGCGGCGGTTACAGCCCTGCATGAGGAGGGCGCCAGCAGGCGGGCGTTCAGGGGAGCTGGCCTCAGAGTCCGAGATGCGGGGCTGCGAGAGGGACGTTCCAGGCAGAGGACGCTGCAGAGACAGGGAGGGTCATGAGAGCGTGGCGGTGAGCTGGGAGCCACGGCCTCCGGGTGCCCTCGTGGGGGTGGCCCCAGGGGCTTACCCAGACACTACAAGGCCCTGGGCCTGGGCACTGCACTCAGCTTTGCATCAGGGGTGCCTGGAGGATGAACCAAAGGAGGGTGAGGGCAGAGGCCTGGCCTTGGCACAGGCTGGCGGGGGCTCGGCAGCGCAAGTTGGGATGACCTCGGGGTCAGCAGTTGGGACGATGACACAGATGCTCATTTTTTGGTTTGGCTTTGTGTCCTCACTCTTAGTGCCACAGCTGATTTGTAATAGAAATGATTTTCAGAATCAGACTCTCAAGTGGCTCGATAACCAAGGTCCGTCTGAATGAGAGGAAACAGGCCGGAGCATGTTGTCGGGGAGCAGGCATAGTGTTCCCTGGCCGGCGGGCACAGCCGGTCGTCGGGGCTCTCTGCTCCCCCGTCCACATGGACACCGCCGCATCCCTTCCCCGGGTCCAAGAAGCCTCCCACGTTTCATGCTGTGGACGTGGCCCTGATGCTCAACTCCGTTCTCCTTTCTCCGGCCAAGAAAGAGGGCGACTGGAACGCGGCCTGTCGCAGCTCTGCCCCGGGCTCCAGGGCCTGCCCAGCAGCGTGCCCCTCCGCTGGCACCGCCGTCTCTGACTTGTGGTTTTGCGGGGACTCTGCTTCCGGAGCCTTCTCCTGTGGTGCCACCTGGTGGGCAGCGTGAGCAGGCAGCTGGCACCCGTGTTCCTGCACCCGAGGCCGCCCCAGCCCCCGCTCTCCGTCCAGGGCTGACGTCTCCGCGCCCTGTGCCCACCACTGTCCCTGCCTGGCACTCTGTAGCGAGACCCTGGTGCAGTACTCCAGGGCTCAGGGCTCCAGCCGCCAGGCCGTGCACGGGCCAGAGTTTGCCAGCTCATTTGCTGGCCGCTCGCCGACCCTGTGTGGATTTGTCCTCTGGTTGTGCTTTTCCCACACTGTGGAGAAGGGCTCACGTGGTTTAATGGTATACGTGGAATGGGAAGGTGTCGAGAATTTCTCATCCCTCATTTGTCATCCAGCAGGGTACTGAAACTTTCTTTCCTACCCCAGGCTCCTTTTCATAATTGTGAATTTGTGTCTTCTCCTCTCTGCAGTGTTCCCAACTCCTGCCCAGCCAGTCCTCGTGGCGCCGGATCCTCGGGCTATCGCTTTGTTCAGAACGTCACCTCGGACCTGCAGCTGGCAGCGGAGTTTGCCGCCAAGGCCGCATCAGAGCAGCAGGCAGAGGCATCTGGAGGAGACAGCCCAAAGGTCACGCAGCACAGCCGTGCATTTCACACACATTGCAACCGGTGGCGTGTGTGGGCACCCAAGGCAGGCGGCCAGAGGACGAGAGACCTCAGGGCAGAGGAGGTCCCCGCGTGTGCTCCGGGACAGAGTGAGGCCCCCGCGTGTGCTCAGGGACAGAGTGAGGCCCCCGCGTGTGCTCAGGACAGAGTGAGGTCCCCGCGTGTGCTCAGGGGCAGAGTGGGGTCCCCGCGTGTGCTCAGGGACAGAGTGGGGTCCCCGCGTGTGCTCAGGGACAGTGAGGCCCCCGCGTGTGCTCAGGGACAGAGTGAGGTCCCCGCGTGTGCTCAGGACAGAGTGAGGTCCCCGCGTGTGTGCTCAGGGACAGAGTGAGGCCCCCGCGTGTGCTCGGGGACAGAGTGAGGCCCCCGCGTGTGCTCGGGGACAGAGTGGGGCCCCCGCGTGTGCTCGGGGCAGAGTGGGGCCCCCGCGTGTGCTTGGGGACAGTGAGGCCCCCGCGTGTGCTCGGGGGCAGAGTGGGGTCCCCGCGTGTGCTCGGGGACAGAGTGAGGCCCCCGTGTGTGCTCACTGCTGGCAGAAGTTCACTTTCTGAGGACCTGGGAGCTCCCCCACTTTCAGCTCTGATGACAATTGTCACATCAAGTTCTAATTACAGCCTTTGGGAAGAATGACTGTGTTTTCTTTCAACTTTGTATCTTAGTTAATTTCCATCTGATAACAGTGCTTTTTAATCAGTTTATAGAGGAGTTGAGAAATTTTTTACTTAAGTTATGGCTAAAACCTTTTTCCTTTTCTGGCCGTTCCTGGTTTTGTGCAAGCGCATGGTTGGGATAGGAGGCCATCAGCGTGGTTGAGTCCAGGTGCCCCATCCTGGGAAAAACGTTCTCAGTCGGCAGCGTGGGGCGAGAGCGGAGGGGGTCTCTCCAGGCTCACGGTGCCTTCTCTGCTTCTCCACAGGACGAGTCCAAGCCGCCCTACTCCTATGCCCAGCTCATCGTGCAGGCCATCTCCTCGGCCCCGGACAGACAGCTGACGCTCAGCGGGATCTACGCCCACATCACCAAGCACTACCCGTACTACAGGACCGCAGACAAGGGCTGGCAGGCGAGTGGGCTGCCCACGAGGCGCGACTGATGGGGACCAAATGCTGTTGGGGTGAAAGCCGCGGGGGGGTGGGTCGTGGGACTCGGAATCACCCAGAGGGGAGAGAGGTGTTTTCCAGTCCTGATCACCAGTGGTGAAGCCTGCATGTGTCAGAACCATTGCATCTAAGGGAATCTTAGGTTTTTTAGATTTGCTTTTGTGATGCTCAGAAAGCAAACGTTGATGCCTCGTCACCTTTTTATATTTGCCGTGCTATAGCCCTGTGCTAACTTGGAAATGCAGTGTGTGTGCTGTTTACATACAGCTTGTCGACATCTATAAATTGTGTATATGTTGTCTAGTGTTTTATTGGCCCCTACAACCTTTGTTTACATTCAGGTATAAATAATACATAGCACACTTGTTTATCTTTTATCCGTAGTTAATATTTTCAGTTTACCAGCTCATTCAATAGAATTTTCGAACTCGGCATGATCCAGTCGTACTTTGTCCCTGACATGCTTCTAGACTATAGCTTGTGTTTCTCTTGCTTTTTCTGTAAAGAATGGTGATGACACTCTCTGACATTTGATAGAGAAAAAATACCACTGTACTTTTGCGCTTTCCAGGAAAACACAATTACTTTGCCAACCTATCCCAATCCCTCCTAGGCTGGACTGAAAGGTGCTTTGGTCTTTCCTCTCTTGTGGGGTTTTGTGGCCTGTCCTAGATGATACGTGTTGCAGATTTGAGGCCGGCTGGGGTTTGTTTTCTGACTGTGTAGTAATCGGTGGCTATCCCTGCTTCCCTGCAGAATTCCATCCGACACAACCTCTCTCTGAACCGTTACTTTATCAAAGTCCCACGTTCCCAAGAGGAGCCTGGAAAGGGTTCTTTCTGGCGGATAGACCCTCCCTCAGAAGCCAAACTGGTGGAGCAGGCATTCCGCAAACGGAGACAGAGAGGCGTGTCCTGCTTCCGCACGCCCTTCGGGCCCCTGTCCTCAAGGTGAGCCTCTGCCCCGCGCTGCTCCTGCAGTCCTCGAGCTCCGGGCTGATCCCACTCCCCAGGATAGAGAAACTGGCAGTAGTATGTCCAGCACCTAAAAATGGCACCTTTTTGGAGAGAACGCTTCAGGACCAGTGGCCTTCTGTACTAGATAATGAAGTTAGTAGGTAAACCACTGACCACAAATCCAACATTAGCGCTTACCAGCTGAAGTGTACGTAGCAGCGTGAACAGCCTGTGCACATGTGGGGGTGCTGCTGGGGATAGGGGCGAGGGCTGGGGGTGCCGCTGGGGATGGGGGTGCCACTGGTGACGGAGGTGAGGACCAGGGGTGCTGCTGGAGATGGCATCTGAGCTTATGGCCAGAAGGCCCCAGGGAGCCCCTGCTGCCGGTGGACAGGGAGGGGGCTGGCCAGTAGCCCCCCAGTTTTTCCCTGGGTCCCCCGAAGCACATCAGTCCCACCTCCTGGGACACGCCCAGCTAGGAGAGGGAGAGCTGCCGCAGGGCTGGGCTTTCAGAAGTGCTTTCATGTGGAAGGAAAAGCAGTTTCTAGTGCTTTCCATTTCTAAGTTTTATTTCAAACATAATTACTTGAAAATCCATTTGAATCTCATTTCTGGTTCCTGGTCCTAGCTGTAGCACGTGGGTTAAAGTTAAGGATCTGTCATTGTGATTTCCAGTTATCTGATCAAAACAGAAACTGGAACAAAGGTGAGGTGTCATATGGCTGGGGTAGGATTTCAGAACACTGATCTGACACCCTCTGGAAGTTTCACCCGAGCCCACGTCTTCCGGAACACCACATTGCTGGACTAGGCCCGTGGAGAGAACGTCTGTTGACGTGCAGCATTCTCGCTCTCGCTGCTGGATCAGTCGGCTGGAGAAACAGTCACCGGGGCTTCCTGGGTGTGCTCTGCTGTCCCTGAGAGTCGGGGAGTCACAGAGGTGGACAGCTGGCCCGTCCTCAGGAGGCTGTGCGGGCAGATGGGGAAGCGGGTTTGGTGCTGGGAGAACTGGCAGAGGACGCAGGGAGGGAGAACCCCGCAGGCTCGGAGGATAGCGGAGGGAGTCGAGAGGCAGCCTGGGCCCGAGGCGGGAGGCAGTGCTGTAGGCAGAGGCCGCGTCTGTAGAGTGAGGCCAGGCCGAGACCCCCCGGTGGTGCTGAGACCTGGGGCCGGTGTCGCTTGGGAGTGAGCCACATGAGGGTCGGAGTGTGCGGGTCGGGGGAGAGGCTCAGCTCCCAGGTAGCTGGGCCGATGTTTGTGAGAGATAAAGGACGGGTCAGGAGTGTGGAGACGAGCGAGGGAGTGGCGGTGCCGAGGCTGCCCCTGGTGTGGGGAGCAGGAAAGCATGTTCCCAGCGGAGCTGCCGGCCCCAACGCGGCTCCAAGCAGCCCCTTGCCGAGGGGTGACTACGACGATTTGCCATCAGTGCTGCTTCTCACCCTGCGACTGCCTGTGGCTGGTGCCCACCAGCTGCCCTCCCACCGCTGCTCACGGCACCCCTCGCCTGGCGGTGGTGTCCTTGTTCGGATGCGGGTGCTGACAGTTCCCCTGAGAGGAAAGCTTGAGTCTCTGCTCCAGGGGTGGTTGATCTCGGCTGCTCCACCGCTGCCGGGCTGGCCCCCGTGGCCAGGGCCCGGTGATGGGAGAAGCAGCCTCCATGCCTGTTATTTGTGCAAAACACACAGTCGTGTGCCATGGCGGGTTCGCTCGACGTGGAGTTTCCTGGTGGGAAGTGTGCCCATCAAGTGGAAGGCTGAGGGAGGTGGACTCCAGGTTCCAGGGGTGGGGCCTGGGAGCTAATGCTCCCTGGGGATGGAGCTGTGGTTGCCGCAGTAAACATCGAGAAACAGGAGCGGAAACAAGGATGAGCCGCTTCCAGTGAGGACTGGCTGGTGTTTTCCAGAAACAAGTGCTCTTGGTCATAGCTTTTTCCAGGAAGCATCTAACAACTCGGTGTCCCCTCGTGTGTGGACGCCTCCACTCCCACCCCATGAGACGGGGCTCTCGGTGCTGGTCTGCGTTACTTGCCAGTATTGGAAGGTGTCCTGGGGCCGAGAGAAGGGCTGGAGGAGTTTGGGAAGGGGCCACGCGGGGCCTGGACGTTGAGGGCTGCAGGTCTTGTCCGTGTCCTTCTTGGGCTTGTCACACCAACCCCTTGACCCTTTCTTTTAGGAGTGCTCCGGCCTCGCCCACTCACCCCGGGCTCATGTCCCCTCGTTCCAGTGGCCTGCAGACCCCGGAGTGCCTGTCTCGGGAGGGCTCGCCCATTCCACACGACCCTGAGTTTGGGTCCAAGTTAGCTTCTGTCCCTGAGTATCGGTATTCCCAAAGCGCACCTGGTAAGGAGCCGTCCACCCGGAGCGGGGAGGGCCACCCGGAGCGGGGAGGGCCACACGCGCGGCCCTGACGTGCTGTGGCCTCTCCACACAGGCTCCCCCGTGAGTGCCCAGCCCGTGATCGTGGCCGTGCCGCCCCGGCCATCCAGCCTGGCCGCCAAGCCAGTGGCCTACATGCCCGCCTCCCTGGTGGCCCCACCGCCACCCTCCGGCCACGCAGTCCACGTTGTGCAGCCGGCGCCCACGGTGACAATGGTCAGGGTGCTTGCCGCCTCCACCGGCTCCGCCAACGGCTACATCCTCGCCAGCCAGGCCGCCGCAGGCACAGCCCACGAAGCCACGGCCACTGCCCTGCCAGACCTGGCCAGCGAGGCGAGAGGTAACCGGGCGTCCTTCCCTGGCGGCCTCAGGCCCCCTCATGTCCATCCTTGCCCCGTGGGCTTCCAGAGCTACGGCCGGGGCCTCAGGTGTCCTCCCCTCCAGGTGACCTTGAATTAAGTTTCCGGGACCTGCAGAAAATCAGACCCTAATACAACACGTTCTCGGGGAGGAAGAATAAGCCCGGGAGGCCGACCCCGTCCGAGCCCCTGGTGGGGACTGTGTAGAAGCCCTCGGAAGGGCAGGAGAGTTAATTCCTCACTCAGAGATTTGGATCCCAGGAAATTAATGGATTAAATATTGAAAACTGAACTAATACTGGAAAAGGGCCTCCAGGGGTGCTTTTAAACGGAGCAGCATCCCCTATTTGCTGTTTACTGGCTTGGTTTAGTCCCAGCACTCGTTCCTTATTTTCATGTCATCAAAATGAATAATGCTTTTTGGTGAAAAGTCAATTTATGGCTCTAGCAGCGAGTCATTTCATTCCAAATGTTACACTTTTTCCTCAGACTAAATGCAGGGTTCAACATTCTTAAAATGTTTGCCAAGTCCCTGTGACTGTCGTGGCTTACTTTTCACGAGGGCTCCTTCCTGAGGCCCCCAGCCTCACTCCCCACTTGGCGGGCTCGTCGCGAGGCCCTGGGGGGTCTGTGGCCTGTGATGCGCTCTGTGTCCCGCAGGCTTGGAGGAGAAGCCCACCATCGCGTTTGCCACGATCCCCGCCGCCAGCCGGGTCATCCAGACAGTGGCTGGCCAGGTGGCGCCCGGCGTCCCCGGCCACGCGGTCGCCATCCTGCAGCCTGCCACGCCGGTGAGCATCGGCCAGCACCACCTCCCGGTCCGGGCGGTCACACAGAACGGGAAGCACGCCGTGCCGCCGGGCAGCTTAGCGGGCAGCGCTTATGGTGAGGCACCGGCCCGCACACGCTGGGGTCCAGTCCTGGGGCGGTGCAAAGCGGGGCTTCCCCGTGAACCCGACGTGCGAGCAGCTCCCGGTTTCCGAGCCCCTGCTGCGTGTAAGGGAAGAGGGCGGCGGGAACCCCTCGTCCCCACTGCCCCGGGGTTAGCATTCAGTGAGGTGAGACAAAGACAGGGAGAAGGAGGGCGACTCAGCAGGAGACACGCAGCGAGCCGGGGCGGCGCCCAAGGGGAGGCAGTGGGTGGCTGGGGGCAGGAGGTGTTTGTGTCAGGTCCTGCCAGAGGCGGGGAGCAAGCCCTGCAGGGGCGCCGGGAGGAAGAGGGGTCCGGGGTGGGAACCACACATGGAACCCCAAGGTGGCCACCTGGCAAGCCGGAGGAGGGGTGTGGGACGGGGCGGGGAGGGCATCATACAGGGAGCAGGGTGGGCACTGGTGCGGGCTGGCATGGAGGCCCTGCCGGCCTGCATCCGGGAAAGTAAATGGTTCCCCACTGAAAATCTCTTCCTTCCATCCCCAGCCCTCACCAGCCCTCTGCAGCTCCTCGCCGCCCAGGCCAGTTCGTCTACTCCTGTGGTGGTCGCCCGAGTGTGCGAGGGGGCCCCCGAGGAGCCCACTGCAGCAGCCACCACCGCCACCTCCGCTGCCACCAGCACCCCCGCCAGCGCCCCCGCCGCCTCTCCCACCGGGGAGCCCGAGATCAAGCGGCCCCGGGTGGAGGAGCCTAGCGGGACGGTGGCCGCGCAGGCCAGTGTGATCGCAGCTGCCGGCCCCCAGGGCCCAGGGACCGGCGAGTGAGGCCGCCGGACGTGGGTGGAGGGGGTGAGACCCCCGGGGTCGTGGAGCCGGACGTGTCTCCGAGAGCGCAGCGAGCGTGGCCCACAGCTGACTGAGCACACAGTGCCAACGCGCCCGGCCGCGCCCTCTCCCTGGGCTGGAGCTCGCGCGCTACTTTTATTTTATCTCCTGCCTCTCCCTGTAGTTTAAAACAAAAACACATAAACAAGTTCAGACAACTGATTGTATGGTTCTGGGGGTTCTTTGTTGTTTTTTTTTCCTCCCTTAGCACCTCCTTTCTCCCCAAGCCTTTTTTCAAGGGCTTAGGGGAGAAGGTCGGGTCTGGAAGGCACCGCAGCAGACCTGCCCCCCGAGCTGGCCCAGCACCCCCCGGAGGAGGAGCCTGCTCGTCCTGGGGGCTGGCCCTGTGCCGGATGGAGGCCTTTTCGGGGAAAGGCTGGGACTCGGAACAAATCCCCCAGGTACAAGGAAGGGGAGAACCGCCGGGTCCCCAAAGGTGACGGCGCCAGGCTCAGTGCCACCCTGGAGGCATCGTGTGTGGCTGCCGGACCCCAGGCCTTTCTCGTTCCCTGTGGAGCCCAGGCTCAGCCACGCCTGCGACCAGCACAGAGGGGCAGCACACGGCGGAGGCCGGCCCCTGTGCGTCAGGTTCCCTCATGGCAAGAGGCCCTCGAGGGGGAACACGGCCACCACATCTGCTCACTTCAGGAAGGATCCACGGCTTCCCGTCTCGGGGTTCCAGGTAGAAAGTTCTCTGGATGACAGGCCATTGCAGGGCAGGGCCCCCTCATCCATATGCCACGCGTGGGGCCCAGGGCCGCCTGCCGTGGGGCACAGGTGCAGAAGCCAGCGGCCGGAGGTCCCAACTCGGCACGAGGTACTGGCAGCTGTGCGGCTCTGACAATGGGAAAGGGGTGGAACCCCCGTGTTCTCTGGCAGCCGATGCCCTGGCACCCGCCTGCTGGTGGGCACAGCAGAGCTAAGCTGAAGCTGGTCACGCAGCTTTGTAACCAAATTATGGTTCCATTTACCGCCCAGAACTCTACCGTTTTAAATCAGCACCGTCTTGTCTGCCTGGGGTCAGCGAGCAGAAGGGAGACGGCCCCCGGGCAGCGCAGCGAGTGGGGGTCTGTGTGCCTCCCCCGTGCGATACCTTTCTGATGGAGGTGGGACAGCAGCCAGGACGCACTGGCCGGGTGCCTCTTGGTTCCCAAGGCAGTGCCTGGCCCCTGTGGACACCCTCGGGCAGCGGGAGCTGTGTCCCAGGTGCACGCCTGGAGCTGAGCTGTTACATTTGTAGCCCACTCTGGGGAGAAGATTGTAGTTCCTCAGCTTCTCTGGGAGAAACTTTACAGGAAATATTGAGCTCATTTCTGGAAAGATTGGTTTTAGGCTTTGCTGAACACGCTGGTGGACCACGACTAGGATCAACGTCAGCAAACGGTGCACAGAACTGGAAGCACTTGCAGGGAAGTGACTTTCTTAGAAAGGCCGTCCTCAGCACGAAAGGCCGCCCAGCAGTGCCGAGCCCCGATGGGAAGCTGCAGAGACTGGCAGGCCCTGTTCGTGCCAGCAAGCCGGGGCAGCCAGGGAATGGGTGTCACAGCACGGGCAGCTCAGTCCCGGCCACGCTCGTCCCCGCTGCTGTCCTCATGGAGGTGCCGCTGGCCTGCCCCACGCCAGCCGCTTCTGAGGCGCTGAGCTTTGGATGGAAGTCAGCTCTCTGTTGACACCAGTGCCTGCGCCTGCCACAGAGTCCCAGAGGAAGGGGACGGGGTGAAGACACGGTGGGCCCTCTGTAGGCCCCTCCACCGGTGACCATGGGGCATGTATGGCATCTGTGTGGCCTGGGTGCTTCACGTGCATCCTCCTTGTTCAGCGTGTGTGGTGTGTGCAAGGGTGGGTGTGATGGAGGGCGGGCTCGGGCCCAGTCGGCCAGGAGCCTACCCTCCGAGGGTCTGCAGCCCACACCTTGTGGCTCCTCCCCCCTCCTGCAGCCCCCTTTCAAGGGGCGTAATGTTTGCTTTGGGACCCCTGACTCAGAAGCTCACTTTCACAGGTGGCTTGCACAGAACAGTTGGCCATGAAATGTCTCGTCCTCTTTCTGCCTCTGCCTGTTCTGCTCATCCTGGCTCGGGCCCTCTGGCCGCCCTGACCTCTGAGAGGTTTTGGTTTTGTCCATTAGTAGCACTGAGCCCACTGTCGACATCAGCGGTGGTACAAGAAGGGGGTGCAGGGGGAGCTGGGTGGCTGGAATGAGCGGAGGGGCTGGTATGTCTGTCGGCAGCATCCTGCCGTGTGGGAGTTGGTGAAGTCTGAGCCTCCGCTGGGTCTGAGTGAGGGGCACAGGGGAGGTGGAACCACCCGGACTTGGGGACAAGGGGGTGTAGGCTGGGCCTCGGCAGGGCCACCCCTCGGGGTTTTAAAGGACGAGCTTCCTGGCAGGTTTTTGGTTGTGCCTGAAACTGGTCACCAGAGGCCCAGGAGTGGCCTGTGCCCCATGGAGGAGCACATCCAGCCAGAGAGGCCGCCCAGCACCCTGAGCCGGCCAGGAGGCCACCGGGGGGCCCTCGGGCCTGTGACCCTGTGGGATGACTGTTTGTGCGTCTCATCTGGGCTGAGAGCAGGCCGTCCTGCCGCTGCTGGGATCAGTGCGGTCTGGCCAGGGCTGGCGTCACTTGGTCTCGGGTGACACCCTCCTCCTCGGTCCCCAGGGGCTCACGGCTTCCAGCTGGGGCAGGGCCTTGTGGCTACACTCCAAGGCGAGGCTGCAGCCAGCTCTGCCCACCGTGCCACCACCCTGTCCAGGGGCCTGGGTCCTCAGTTGCTCTATCACCAGGTGCGGAAGTGCATGCTGTTTGGAGAGAATGTGAACAGCTGGACGTTTCCCACCAGGATGGTAGCTTGGAGCACTGGGAACGAGTCAGGGCTGCACCAGGGGCTCCGGCAGCCACGAGGATGGCTGCTGGGTCGGTGGCACTTCTGTTGCTGCCACTTCTCAGAAGGGCTTGATCCAGGAGACGACTGAGCCTCCTCAGGGTTGACCGTCCGGAGTCCGTTAGCCGTCAGCAGTGGAGCAGAGCACTGAGGAGAGTGGCAGAAAGAGCTGGAAGGCTGTGGAGCTTGGTGTGTCAGTCCTTAGCGCTTTGCCTCTGTCTGTGTATTGTGCTCGCACGTAATATTTTGCTTCTGTTGAGGGCGGCAAGCGTGTAATTCAATGCCTCTGAGGGACTCACGTATACCGTTTATCTCCCCCGTTGTCTTTAGATGCTTGGCAATCGCACAGCCTTGAATTCCCTCCGAGGCAGGTGTGAGCCGGGCTGGCCTTGTGGGCACCTTGGTGGCACCTAGTGCTGGGACACGGCTCCCTTCTCCGCTTGGCGTGGACAGTGGCACTGTGTGGCCCCCGGGCTCGCTGGCGGAGGAGAGTGAGAGCAGCAGGGTCCCTGCGTTTGGCGGTCTCGGCTCACGTTTTGGGGTTTGCTGTTTGTGTTTTCTTTTTCTCTTACTTAAGAACAAAGGCACACGGGAAACGTGTAAGTGGGTTTCTGAGTGGCTCAAAGCAGCAGTCTGTGATCCTGAGGTGGGGTCTTTGAGCGCCTTGAAGCCAGGAGAGAAAGGGTTTGGGGCCCCCACCATGGCCTAGAGAGGAGACAGTGCTGGGGCCTCCCGTGGCTGCCATGGGGCTGTGGGCCGGCGCGGAGGGTGCGCGATGCGGGCCTTGGCACTGGCTCTGGCACCCTTCTGGGGCTGCGGTCCCGGCTTCGCCCTGGCCACTCGTGGCCTCTCAGGCAGCGTGTCACGGGGAGCTCCGCGCATCTAAGAGGCGGGCACGGCGGCTTCTCGGAGGGGCTTTGCTCTGGCTTTGGGGTTTTCCTGGAGTGTGGGACACTTCCTAATTTATGGAGACAAAGACCAGACCTCACTGAGAAAAACCACCACCTGGTTGAATTTGAGAAAGCCCTAGAGAAGCAGAAAGGGTTTTCCTCCGGCGTGTGGAGCCTGGAAATAACCATGGGGTTGGGGGCGAGTTCCCTGCTTCTCCTCAAAAGCTTCCACTTGTGCTTTGCCCCTGCGCGGCTGCATCTGGTGTCAGGAGCCGCCCCCGCTCTCGCCGCCCCCGGCTCCCGCGCGGCCCCTTCTAGAGCAGGCGCGCACCGAGGCCCACGTGGGGCCCGCGCCTCGGGCACCAGCTGGGGAGCCCCGGGGAGGTGGGGGCTCGCCGGGGAGGTGCTGGGGCGCCCCGCGATGCCCCCGCCCCGAGGCAACATTGTTTAACAAGAAGAAGTTAAACACTTTAACGTGCTGCTATGAGGACGGGCGCGCCCTGCCCAGGGGCCCAGCCGGGTGGTCCCTGCCGGCGCCCCCAGTGGCCGCCCTGGGCGTGGGGACCTCCGTTCATTTCAGGGGTTCCTGCTCCGCGCCTTGTTTTCCACGTCGAGGTTTGTAAATATGCAGGACTCGGTGCTCCTTGTCCGCTTCCTGTTTTCTCTGGGCTTTGCTCAGACGTCTGCTCTTCGCACTGTCCTTCAATACCAGAAGCTGCTGTGGGGTGCAGGGGAGAGTCGCGACGCAACAGCGGTGGGGGGGGCAGTGCATGGCCTCGCGAGGCGGCCCCTCTCACAGCCTGGCCTTGGCGCAGGTGGACTTCTGCCAGTTTGCATTTTCAGAAGGGCCTCTCCTTGTGCGTGTGGTTTTCCTGTTTGGTTCTGCTGCTCTTTCCGTTCCACGTTACACGACTGCTACCCCTGGAATTCTAGCTGCTTGGAAGAATGGCCCGTCGTGATACAACCATGAGCATTTCTTCTGAAACTGAAATGCACAACAGGCCCGTTTCACTGTTTAGGGAAAAGATTTTTACTCTTACGTTTTTAAAAAAAAAAAAAAAACCCTGCTGCCAGGCTGTCTGCTGTCGGCTCTCTGAGCGCCATGTGGGCACCTTCCCAGGGGCACTGCCGCCGCCCGCTCTGCTGCTGGGGAGGCCTCACCCGGGCACACCTGTTGGATGCACCATCCGGGGAAGAAAGAGCCGGGGTGGAGAGACTGCTCAGGTCCTGGGCGAGGGCCGGGTCCCAGGCCAGCTCCTGCGGCGTGTGCAAGGCTGGGCTTACCTCCCCCTGCAGGTGGTGGAAGGGTTATAGGGGCACACTCGGGGTGATAAAGCAACTAGAGAGAACCTCACTCTGCCCATCCTTTCCCCGATGCCGAATGTCCAGGTCAGCTGCTGGTGGGAGGCCGGACCACTACGTGAAATCTACCCAAGGACTGGCCTCGCCTGCGGGCTGCCGGTGCCAGCTGGCTCGTGCCAGAGGCTTCCTGCTGGAGAAAGAAGCCTTGCCTGGGCTCTGCCCGGCCGAGGGGCAGCGTGTCCGTAGCTTTTACGCTGGACTGAGGTTAAATCCCTTCCTTGAGTCAGTGAGCTTTGGGGATTTTCAGTTTCCTTGTCTTGCCCTGATGGCTGGACTTTGGGCTGCCATCATAGCTAGTTTAGAACATAGCTAAGGGAGTAGTCACTTTAATTTTAGGCATCTTTCTTTCTCTTGGGGAAGAAACCCCATTTAAAGGATTTCTATTGGTCTTTGCACTTGTTTGTCATTCTGGTACAGCTGGGAAATTGTCACCAGAGTCACCGTGGTTAAGCAGAGAGACGAGTGTGCACCGCAAGGCCCATGCCGCCCGGGCCCGTGGGCTGCCGCATCCCTGTGGGCTTCAAGGGCGACCGAGGCTGCCGAGTTCCCCCATCTGTTGGCCACTTTCCCACTTATTTTAAGAGTCAAAATAGAACCAGAAGAATCCTGGGTTGTCATTCTTTCCTTGAGAATCTTTTTTCCAGATGCTTTGACTATTTGATCCCCCCACGTACCAGAGGCAGTGGAAGGCACGTGGGGGCTGGGCCGAGGCTGGCGGTACGTGCCCTGAGTGCATTCGAGTGCTTGGCCTGCGGAGAAGGTCCTGTCCTCCCGGTGCCGTGGCCTTTCTTACCCACTCACAAGGGTGCCTGCCGTTGGAGCTGCTTCCCAGCAGTCGGGAAGAGCTGCCACAGCTGCTTAGGAACTCTGCCGGCCTTTCTGCACTGTTGGCTGTGGTTGGGGTGAGGCCTGTGACCCTGAGATGGGCTTTTCCCGTACGAAGTGAAGGGGCCTGGAAGGCCGGGACCCTGCACCTGCCTCCTCGAGCCCCGGCCACTGCCTTTCTGGATCAACTGGTGCAGGTTTGTTTTTTGTTTTTTTTTTTTTTAAGCAAATATTTTAAGTTTGGCCTTCCTTCCCTCCCTCCCTAACACACAAGGGGCTTTCTGAAAACCTTAACATACCTTAATTTATTGGGCTTGATTTCTCTTTCAGGCACAGGGGGAGGGACGGGAGACAAGGCCAACCACGGTGGCAGGTGCCCAGGGACCCCGGCAGGGGCTCCAGGCCAACCCTGAGGTCGGTTTTCTTACCAGAATGATAATTCTCCCATAAAAACATTCTGGGGGAGAGTATCGTGAGGGGCATGTGTGTACATGTGTGTGAGCGTGTGTTTTTACAGCAGCTGGCTACTTTTCCTACCACGCTTAGGAATCAGTGCGTGAGAAGCAGTAGTGCCCTGTCGGCGGGCACGGGGGTCGCGGGGCCTGTCCTGCGCTGCAGTCTCACCTTCCAGGGGTGGAGCCCGGCTGTGGGGACGAGGGGTGGCCCCATGGGGGGCGGGCACGGAGGCAGAGATGCAGACAGACCCCCTTCAGAGCCAGACCCACCCGTGTTTTCATTTCAAATGGGATACAGTATTTTTTTAATAAGGAGCCATACTTTTTTTTAAAAGCTTGAGATCTGAATGTGATTTCCAATTGTTATCAGACATTAATGTTTTAAAGCTATAACAAAGTTTAAAATTTTTACTTTTTTTTCCGTTTATTTTAACTGTTGTATTATCTATGAAATTGTATGTGGATGGGGAAGACTTTTTCTCCTCTTAGCATTTGTTTCTATACCCAGAAATAAAATTATGTATTAAAGAGATGGCACCGCAGCCCTGCGTGGTCCTTCTAAGTAGCTGCTGAGGGACACTGGACACAGGTCTCAACACACAGCCCCTCCTCCCGTGGAGGGGAGCCGGGAGGGCTCAGGGGCAGCAGCTCGCTCCCATTCACCCCCGGGACCCACTCCTGGGAGAAGCAAAGGTCAGGCAGCGTACCCGGGTACCCGTGGTCCCTGGACTCACCATGCCTGCAGCTCCAGGGATGGCAGGTAAGTCCGGGCCTGCCCCCCAGAGCAGGTGCCCCAGGAGAGTGGTGGGCTGCAGGACGAGGGTGGCAGGGCGGGCTGTGCGGTCAGACAGACCTGTCCCTTACAGCCAGTGGCTCCACTTCTGGAACATTCTGAGGATGAGACGAGGTGGCAGGTGGCGAGTGCCCACTGTGTGGACGGCTGCCTCTCCCCAGCGCCTGGCCCAAGGGTTTTCAGCCCTAGGTGTTTCTGCCTCAACCACCTGTCACTTGGGGCTTTTTAACAGTTTATTGCAAGCACACCTCTTGTTGAAGTATTGTTTACTGCCTTCAGCTGAATCAACAGCTTAATGCGCCAGCTTCGGAGCTCAGCTGTCCTCAGCGGTGGCCCAAGTTGGAACACTCCCTGCCCTCCTGCCGCTTCCACCACTTTCCAGGTGAGACTCTAACTAGAATCTAGTATTAACAGAGTCATTGTATTTTAACATTTTCACCAAGTAATAAGCAAGACTGAAGATGATAAAAAGATTCCTCCAGGGAGCTACATTGGCTAATTCGTTTTTTGGTTTTTAATATTTTGTTTCTAAGACACAAAATTTTTGCCAGTAAGACCTTAAAGCAACATTTTACACAGAGGTACACTTTTAAAGCAGGTCAGATGTGGTCCTTGGCAGCACTGCTTGGGTGTGGGGTGTGGGGTGTGGAGACAGGATTGTTCCCGGCCGTGGTAAGTGGTGCTCACCAGCGGGGGGCACCCGCCTCTAAGTGACGCCTTCAACACCGCCCCAGGTGGGAAGCCATGCCCACACCCCCCAGCAGGAGGAGGGATGGCCTGGGGGGGTTCCCAGCCCCCGACAGTGGAGGGGAGGGCACAGCTCAACCAGGCCAGCGCTCCTGAGTGGGAGTCAGTTTGCAAGGGCTTGCTGTTAAGTTTTCGGGAATTTGGGGCCTGCTGTTAAACATGGCCGTATTAAAAATGAAATTATGTAAACTGAAGTTACATTTAAAGCAAAGGTAATATGCCCTTGGGGCCCCTGTGGCTGCCCTCCTGTGGGTGCTTGAGCTGGGTCTGCGGGGCGGGGGGGGTGGGGTGGTGTGGGGTTTGGGGGTAGGGTTGGGTAATTTCCACCCGGAATCAGCACAGGGCACCCCCCCTTCCGTGGAGCCAGCTGTTAAATTCTCACCAGCACACCTGGGCTTACACAAATGTAGTCATTGAATGCATTTACACTCTATGTTTCACCTTAATAACAATTTTTTTTTTTTAAGCTATGGAACTAATATCTGAAGTCCTTTCCAGCTCTCAAATGTTGACGACCTAAATGGAGTCACCTTTGAATGGGATCTGTGTGCCCTGGGCTAAGGAAACCAGCAAACTCCCATCAAAGCATGTCGTCATGAGGCAGGTGTCTTGTGGCTTCAGACCCACCCCTCTGCACCCTGTTGTGACTTGGGCTGGGCGCTGCAGGCCACGCTCCTGCTTTGCTAGCTCCTACATTAGGCTCCACCAGTTCGGGGTGACGGAGGGAACCTGGAGAGCAGGAGGCGCGCCCCATCCCTGTTGACCTTCCGCAGCTCACTTGTAAGTGACGGGAGTTGACTGCATTTGCTGCATCGCGCCTCTGCAGCCCCTGCTCCATGCACCAGAGTCAGTGACCCCACCCCCTTCCCCGGTCTCCTTGGGGTCCCAGGTGCCTTTTCAATTTTTCAGGACCTAGTCACCAATTGTGTACGTGGCTGTGTGGTCTCTGCCTGCAGGCTGGACCCGGCCAACTGCAGCACACATGGGGTCACTGACTTCCCTTCTCAGTTGCCAGGCGCCATCACTCTTGGTCCAGTGGGCACTCGGGGCTGACCTCGTTTGGCCTCTCTGCAGCATCTGGAACTTGACCCTGGCCTCCCCTGGCCCTGAGACACCACACTCCGTTTCTTCCCACTTTCCCGGCCATTCCTCGGCGCAAGCCTGGGTGCAGCTGGCTTCACGTCTCTGCTCCACGTACAGGCATGTGACCTTGGGCACCCTGGCCAGAACTCACGGAGCCGCCCAAGGTGGGCAGGGGTCATTGCCGCGGGGCCGTGCAGTGGCCAGCGAACCCTGTGCCTCCTGCCAAGGCCACCCAGGACTAGCCATCTGTGCTCCCCAGGCTTCTCCGGGGCCCGCGGTTCCCCCACCGGCAGCATCTCCACTCGGGTGTCTCAGAACAGCGTGTCCGGTGCAGAGCGCGGCGCCCCGCCCTCCCCAAAGTCCCAGCTTCCCCACCGCCCCCTCCTGTCTTCCCTGCAGAGCACTGATCGCTGTTTGGCGCAACTGTTCATCTGTAAAGCTGGTCACTGTTCTCTCTGCTGGCTGCACATCCCGTGCAAAGCTGTGCCGAGCCGAGGAGGAACACAGAACGCACGGCTCTCTCCACAAGCCCCGCACCCTCTTCTGCCCCGCTGCAAGCGAATGCACCACCCAGAAGCCTGCTTGTTGCCCGGCATTTTCCCATTCCGCCGCGTCCGTCAGTCCCCACGCCCAGCCAATCCTACCCCTGACGGTCGCCGAGTCTGCCGAACTCCATCCTCGGGCCCCTTCCCTAGTCAGCACCCTTCCTCTCCGGGACCGCGGACTGCGGCCGCCGCCTGGCACACGCTGTGCCCCCAACCCTGTCTCCCCTCGTGGTCAGGCTCCCCGCGGCTCCTCCCTTCCCAGCCCGGCGCGTCTAGGCCACCAAAAGCCCGGCTATTTCCAGACCCTTAACAGCCTATCCCGTCGCCTCCACCCGGCCCCCCGGCCCCGGTCAGGCCCCTCCGCTCCCTCCAGGCCGCTCCCGGGTGGCGGCGGCTCTCAGGGACAGCGCCTGCGTCCTACGCTCCAGGGCGGAGGCCGCCTCCCGTCGGGCACCGCGGCGGCGAGGGCGACCCGGAAGCCGATCCCGACGTGCAGGCCAGAGGGCTGACGGCCCCGCCCCCGAGAGGCTCGCGCCGGAGCCCATTGGTCGGCGGCGCGCTCGCCCCGCCCCCGAGGCCTTGCTTCTCATGTGACGCGACCCCGGAAGTGCACGGAGCCCTCGAGCTGCGGCTCTTCACTGGGCGGGCGGCGGCGGCATGTTCACGGCGGGCGCGGTGAGCCTGCTCCGCCAGGCCAGGTGCGGGGACACTGAGGGCTCAGCCGGCCCGGGAGCCCGATCCACCATCCCTGCCCTCCGCGGGCCTTCCACCGCAGGGCCCGGGGCTGGGTCTCCGAGGCGGCGGCCCCCGAGTAGCGTTCTGAAGGCTGGTCCTGAAGCGGGGTGGGACCCGCTGGCTGCCTGGCCAGGGAGGCGGGGAGACCCCCGCGTCTGGCGGGAAGGGGAGTAGCCAGACGCTGTGAGTCGCTTCGGGGTGCGGGAGGACCAAGCCGCTGGCTGGAGAGCCCCGTGCTCCGGGCTGGGAGGGGCTTGTGGTCACAGAGACGGCTCTGGTGCTGCGGCCTGGGATGGAAGAGAAGTGGCCCACCGTCTTCTGGTCCAGCTGGCTCTGGACTCTCCCGCTAGTTGCTAGCTTCTCCTTCACCAACTAACCGGCCAGGAGAAAGCAGAGGGGAGGCTTGGACGAAAAAGCCCGACGGTACTTCATGACTAAGGGGTACAGGGGAGATTCAGACAGTCCAAGACCTATTGCTACTTGTTTAAAAGAACAAGCCCGTGGTAAATTTAAAAAAAAAAAAAATGGGATTCAGAGCTGGATCAATTGATGGAAAAGATGAGGCTGACTGAGGTGGCTGTGGTTATAATGGGGCGGGGTCTTAAATGAAGATTAGGTTCTGTCTGTGAACAGGGCGGAAGTCCTCCACAGTAGGAATAACCCTGGAAAACCTCTTCAGAGGAGTTTCCCGATAAGTGCACTTCAGTCTCTCTTCACTATTGGACGGGTGGGTAGTTTGCCTAGATTTAAGGGCTGTATTAAATGGAAACAGTTATCTTTGAATACCAGCCTCTTGTTCATTGTGTCGGTATGCTTTCCCAGAGACACCTGCGAGCCGAGACCCACTCCCAGCTCTACCAGGTGTTCACACTCACCTACTCAGGTCAGAAACCTGTGGGATGGAAAGGCAGAAGGCAGCCCTTCCTGTTTAAGTTTTTTTTCTGTCACTCTGCTGTGGGTGACTAGGTGGGTTAAGGGTACCATATGATTGAATTTCCATAAGTTAAATGCATGGGTCATATAGTTCCTCTCTGTTAGGATATTTTTTTTCTAATTTTTAATTGTGACATATAACATATATAGAACAATGATAACTTTCAAAGTAAGGTTTAACAACAAGTTAGCAAATTTCAAAGCATGTTACAGGTTACAGTTCCACAGTTTGTTATTTCCTTGTTGTGAAATATACATACAGAAAGGTGGCAACATTCAAAGTACAATTTAACTGGTAGCAATAGAGCAAATTTCAAAGAATGTTATGGGTACAGTTCCATCATTTGTTACTTCCTTCTAGCTATTCTAATACCCTAGCATCTAAAAAAATATGTATTTATATAAAGATTCAGTATTCGTAATTCTTTGTTGAATCTTGTCTAGTCTGTTGCTGCCCCTTCCTCTTGTTTAATCACCTTCTCGATCCTCAGGGACATCTAGGCAGTGACCACCCTGACTTGTTCATGTTACACAGATGTATTGACATTATGGGGAAGGGGCTGCATCTGGCTGCTGTTCTTGAAGAGGCTTTTGCCTCTGGGTTTGGGGAGTTATCTGGCATAGGAACACCCTGGAGGATTTAAGTTTCTGAAAAATGAACTTAGTGAGTGAAAGTTTTATAGAGTCTCAGATAGGGACCTAGGTATTTTGGGACTGCTGTTGGTTAGGGCTTGGCATACTGAGGCCATTTGGGATATGTAGCTGGAGTTTGCATAAGAGAAACCTCCAGGTTAGCCTCTCGGCTCTATTTGAAATCTCTTAGCCACTGTAATCTTATTTTGTTACCTTCCTTTTCCCCTATTTGGTCAAGAAAGCATTTTCAGTCCCTTGCTGCCAGGGCCAGGCTCATTCCTGGGAGTCACGTCCCACGTTGCCAGGGAGATTCACTCCTAGGAGTCATGTCCCACATAGGGGGGAGGTTAATGAATTTATTTGCCTATTTGGGCTTAAAGAGAGGCCACATCTGAGCAACAAAAAGGTTCTCTGGAGGTGCCTCTTAGGCATAATTACAGGTGGGCTTAACCTCCCTTTTACGGCCAGAAGTTTCACCAGAGCAAGCCTTAAGATCAAGGGTTTGACTTATTTAAGTAGGGGGTTCCTAATTTCACATAGCATATATTCTGTCCAAGGTAAATAGTCAGTGTCTCACATTATCTTCACTTAGTTGTACAACCATCATCACTCTCAATTTTGAACAACTATAACACAAAACACCCCACAGCTTTTATCAGCCCCTGATGATACATTCATACATACATACATAGTTATGATACATACATAGTTAATGTTAATGTAGTAGTGGTGAGGTATTCCTAGTAAATATAGTCTATACCATGCAATGGGTAGTTTTTCCAATATACTACTCTGTTGTTAACTCTTTGTTCCAGTGTCATACCTTAGAAGTATATCCTGCAAACATTTATATTTGTAGTGCTAATCTGTGGGATACATGCTCCTAAATAACCCCTTTCAATCCTGTTCACCTTCAATGCAGCACTGTTACTTATAATCCCAATAATGAACTATCATCACCCCGTCCATTCCCATACCTTTAAGTTCACCCTCATTATATCTGTACATATTAATCATTCCCCCTTACTAGCTTCTGTCTATCTCTAGGTCCCCAATATCCTGCATTATAAGACACTGATTTTACATTTTTCAAGGAGTTCACAGCAGTGGTAACTTATGATATCTCTCTGTTTGTGTCTGACTTATTTCACTCAGCATTATGTCTTCAAGGTTCATCCATGTTGTCATATGTTTTGGGACCTTGTTCCTTACTGCTGCATAGTATTCCACTGTCTGTGTATTCCACATTTTGTTCATCTCCTCATTTGTAGGATACTTGGACTGTTTCCACCTCTTAGCAGCTGTGAACAATGCTGCTATGAACATTGATGTACAAATGTCTGTTAATGTCACTGCTTTCAGATCTTCTGGTTATATACCAAGAAGTAGAATTGCCAGGTCGTAAGGTAATTCCATGTCAAGTTTTCTGAGAAACCACCAAACCGTCTTCCACAGTGGCTGTACCGTTACACATTCCCACTAGCAATGAATAAGTTCCAATTTCTTCACATGCTCTCAAGCATTTGTAGCTTCCTGTTTGTTTAATGGCAGCCATTCTTATTGACATGCGGTGATATCTCATTGTGGTTTTGATTTGCATTTCCCCGATAGGTGGGGAACCTTTTCATCTGTTTTTTAGCCATTTGTATCTCCTCTTTGGAAGCATATCTTTTCATATCCTTTGCCCATTTTATAATTAGGCTGTTTGTACTATTATCATTGAGTTGTAGGATTTTTTTATATATGCTGGATATCTGTCTCTTATCAGTTATATAGTTTCCAAATATTTTCTCCCATTGCGTTGGCTGCCTCTTCACCTTTTTGACAAATTCCCTTTAGGCACAGAAGCTTTTGGTTTTGAGGAGTTCCCATTTATTTTTCTTTCATTGCTTGTGCTTTGGGTATAAGGTCTAAGAAGCTGCCTCTTAATATTAGGTCTTGAAGATGCTTCCCTACATTATCTTCTAGGAGTTCTATGGTACTATCTCCTATATTGAGGTCTTTGATCCACTTTGAGTGAATTTTTGAATAGGGTGTGAGGTAGGGGTCCTCTTTCATTCTTTTGGTTATGGATGTCCAGTTCTCCCAACTCCATTTGTTGAAGAAAGTGTTCCTTCCCAGCTCAGTGGATTTGGGGGCCTTATCAAAAATCAGTCGACCATAGTTGTGGGGGTCTATTTTTGAACGCTTGATTCGATTCCATTGATCAATATGTCTATCTTTGTGCCAGTACCATGCTGTTTTGACTACTGTGCCTTTATAGTAGGCTTTGAAGTCAGGAAGTGTAAGTCCTCCCACTTCGTTCTTTTTTAAGAATGTTTTTGGCAATTTGACGCCCCTTTCCCTTCTAAATAAATTGGAAAGGGAAACTTGCTTTTCCAAGTTTGCAAAGTAAGTTGTTGGGATTTTGATTGGAATTGCATTGAATCTGACATCAGTTTCAGTAGAATTGACATCTTGATGTTTAGCCTTCCTATGCATGAACACAGATTATCTTTCCACCTGTTTAGGTCCTCTTTGGTTTCTTTTAGTAAAATTTTGTAATTTCCTGTGTAGAGGTCTTTTACATTCTTGGTTAAGTTTATTCCCAGGTACTTGATTTTTTTAGTTGCTGTTGTGAATGGAATTTTTTTCTTGAGTGTCTCTTCAGTTAGGTCATTTCTGGTGTATAGGAGCATTACTGACTTTCGCGCAGTAATCTTGTATCCTGCCATTTTGCTGAATTTATTAGCTCAAGTAGCTGTGTTGTCGATTTCTCAGGATTTTCCAAATATGCAATCATATCATCTGCAAATAATGACAGTTTTACTTCTTCCTTTCCAACTTGGATGCCTTTTATTTCTTTGTCTTGCCAGATTGCTCTGGCTAGAACTTCTAGCATGAAGTTGAATAACAGTGGTGACAGTGGACATCCTTGTCGCGTTCCCTATCTTAGAGGGAGGGCTTTCAGTCTCTCACCATTGACGACTGTGCTGGCTGTGGGTTTTTCATATATGCTCTTTATCATATTGAGGAAGTTTCCTTCAATTCCTACCTTGAGAAGTGATTTTATCAAAAAAAGGATGCCAAATTTTGTTGAATGCTTTTCACCATCTATTGAGATGATCATTTGATTTTTCCCTTTTGAATTGTTAATGTGTTGTAGTACGTTGATTGATTTTCTTATGTTGAACCACCCTTGCATACCTGGGATGAGCCTCACTTGGTCGTGGTGTATGATTCTCTTAGTGTGTTTGGATCAAATTTGCAAGTATTTTGTTGTGGATTTTTGCATCTATATTCATTAGGGAGATTGGCCTGTAGTTTTCCTTTCTTGTAGCATCTTTATCTGGTTTTGGTGTTAGAGTGATGTTAGCCTCATAAAATGAGTTAGGTACTGTTGCATTTTCTTCAATTTTTTTGAAAGAGTTTGAGGAGAAATGATGTCAGCTCTTTTTTGAACATTTGGTAGAGTTCCCCTGTGAAGCCATCTGGCCCTGGGCTTTCCTTTGTAGGAAGCATTTTGATGACTGATTGGATCTCTTCACTTGTGATTGGTTTGTTGAGGTCTTCTGTTTCTTTTTCAGTCAGTCTAGGCTGTTCATGTGTTTCCAGGAAATTATCCATTTCCTCTAAATTGTCTAGTTTGTTGGTGTATAGTTGTTCATAGTATCCTCATGATTTTTTAAATTTCTTCGGGATCCACAGTAATGTCTGTCCTCTCATTTCTGATTTTGTTTATTTGGGTTATCTCCCTTTTTGACTTTGTCAGTCTAGCTAAGGGTTTGTCAATCTTGTTGATCTCAAAGAACCAACTTTTGGTTTTATTCTCTATTGATTTTTTGTTGTTGTTTTCCATATCATTTATTTCTGCTTTAATCCTTGTTATTTCTTTTCTTCTGCTTGCTTTAGGGTTAGTTTGCTGATCATTCTCTAGCTTCTTCAGTTCAATTAGGTCTTTGATTTTAGCTCTTTCTTCCTTTTTAGTGTATGCATGTAGACCTATAAATTTCCCCCTCAGCACCACCTTCGCTCATCCCATAGGTTTTGATATGTTATGCTCTCATTTTTATTTGTTTCTAGATATTTACAGATTTCTCTTCTCTTGCAATTTCTTTGAGCCACTGATTGTTTAAGAGTGTGGGGTTAATCTCCACATATATATGAATATTCTGGTTGTTTGGTGGTTATTGACTTCTAGTTCCATTCCTTTAGGGCTAGAGAATGTGCTTTGAATAATTTCAATTTTTTTAAATTTATTGAGGCTTGTTTTGTGCCCCAGTATATGATCTATCCTGGAAAATGTTCCATGAGCACTAGAGAAGAATGTGTATCATAGTAATTTGGGATGTAATGCTCTATATATGTCTGTTAAGTCTACTTAACTTATCATATTGTTTAGGCTCTCAATTTCCTTATTGGTCCTCTGTCTGTCTATAGGAGAGAGTGATGTATTGAAGTCACCCACTATTATTGTAGAAACGTCTATTGCTTCCTTCAGTTTTGCCAATGTTTGTCTCATATACTTGGGAGCACCTTGATTAGATGCATAAACATTTATGATTGTTGTTTCTTCTTGGTGAATTGTCCCTTTTATTAGTATATAGCGTCCTTCTTTGTCTCTTAGGACATCTTTGCATTTAACGTCTATTTTGTCTGATATTAGTATTGCTACCCCTGCTTGCTTTTGGCTGCAGCTTGCATGGAATATTTTTTTCCATCCTTTCATTTTCAGTCTCTTTCTGTCGCTGGGTCTGAGATGAGCCTCTTGTAAACAACATATTGAGGGATCATACTTTTTAATCCATTCTGCTAATCTGTGTCTTTCAGTTGGGAAGTTTAATCCATTCACATTCAATGTTACTACTGTGAAGGCACTTCTTGAATCAACCATCTTATCCTTTGGTTTTCATTTGTCAGATCTGTTTATTCCCCCTCTTTCTCTCCCTCCCTCTCTCTCTCTCCACCTCCCTTCCCCTCCTCCTCTCTCCCCCTTTCCCTCCCCCTCTTGTTCCTTTAAGTTACCCTTACTAATACTTGTCAGTTCTGTGCCTTTCTCCAGACCTCACTCTCCTTTCTTTTTTTTTCAGCCAGTAGAGCTCCCTTTAGCATTTCTTGTAGGGCAGTTCTCTTGTTAACAAATTCTCTCAGCATTTGTTTGTGAAAATTTTAAACTCTCCCTCAATTTTGAAGGAGAGCTTTGCTGGATAAAGAATTCTTGGCTGGCAATTTTTCTCTTTCAGAATCGTAAATACATCATACCACTGCCTTCTTGCCGCCATGGTGCCCGCTGAGTAGTCAGTACTTAGTCTTTTGTGGTTTCCCTTGTATGTGGTGAATTGCTTTTCTCTTGCTGCTTTCAGAAATGTCTCCTCTTCAGCATTTGACAATTTGATTAGTATAGGTCTCGGAGTAGGTTTATTTGGATTTATTCTATTTGGAGTTCGTTGGGCATCTTTGATTTGCATATTTATGTCATTTAGAAGGGTTGGGAAGTTTTCCTCAACTGTGTCTTTAAATACTCTTTGTAGCTCTTTTATTCCTCTGGGACACCAATGATTCTTATATTTCTTTGCTTCATATTGTCTGTCATTTCCCTGAGATCCATTTCTGATTTTTCAATTTTTTTTCATCATTTGTTCTTTTGTGCATTCGCATTCAATTGTTCGGTACTCTAGTTCATGAACTTAGTCTTTCTTCTGCCTCTTCAAATCTGATGTTGTCTGTCTCTAGTATATTTGTAATTTGATTAATAGTATCTTATTTCTATAAGAGCTGCTATTTTTTAATTTACTCTTTCAAATTCTTCTTTATGCTCTTCTGGAGTCTTCTTGATGTCTTTTATGTCCTTAGCTAGCTTATTGAAGTTGTTTTTGGAGATTTGTGTGTATTTCTTTAATTAATTACTCCACACTCTTTGTCTGGTTTTTGATTTGGTTGTTTGAGTTGTCCATATCTTCTTGTTTCTCCGTGTGCTTTATAATTTTCTGTTGGCTTAGGGGCATTTGCGTATCTTGGTAAGGCTATTTTGGGAAGTGCAGAATTATCTGAGGATTTATGTATAATTCGGCAGAGCTGCAGCTTGCTGGAGTGTGGTTTCCCTGTTCCACCAAGGTGCTCGTGAGTCGCCTTTTACTCTCAGGCCGGCCTTCCTGAACTTGTCATACGCACTGCGTGGAGTCCACACTGGGTGGAAATCCAATCAGTGCACAGTTCTCCATGTGCTCTGGGGACTGCCAGCCCTTTGGCTGTGGGGTGGGCCCTGTGTTGTTTGGCAGGGAGTCCGCTCCAGGGCACAGTGGGTCTGGAGTTCCTGGGGCTGCAGCTGGACAACTCTGGGCCCCTGGGGCTGCGCCTCTCATATCCAGCTCAAATGCTCCGCAGTCCATCTGCTGTTCGCCTGTCAGCCTCTGGGGTTGGGGGCCCCTGGATCTTCCGTGCATTGCCCTCGCCTGTGCACTCCGTGGGCTTCTGTAGTGGAAGAGTAAATGTACCACGAGTCTGCTGAATCCCGAGTTCCCTCCCAGGATCTCTCAGCTGCGGGGCTATGAAGGGTTTTCTCCCCAGCCAGCTGCTGAGCTGGGTTCTCAGGGCGGGACAGGGAAAGCTGCTCCCTCCTGCACTTGGCGGCAGTCCCGGCCGAACACGCTCACCCAGTCCCCTCGGGCGTAGTCTCTGCCTCTCCGTCCACGTCCCCACTGTGTTATGGAAGCCCCGTCCGGCCAGTCGTATCTTGAACTGCTATTCTGGGGTGCATTCTGCCCTTTAGTTTTTTTCATGGAGGAAAAGTTGGCTCTGCCTCTCCTAATCCACCATCTTCCCGGAAGTCCTGTCCATTAGGATTTAAGAGAAATTAATAACCTCTCATTTATGTCTTACTAGTTTTCACTAGATACTTTGCTTTAATTAAGCCTGTGGTTTCTGGTGGTGTTTTAAAATAAATGGCAAAGGTTTGGGAGTTAGGATTTGGAGTAAATTTGTAGTTTCTCAGAAATAGGGAAATTTTTCAGAAATAGGTAAAGGGAGGATGAAGAAAGTTATCAGAAACAGCTCAGGATATAAGCTGAAGAGTGTATCAGCACAGTGGAGCACGGGTGGGGGTGGGCAGCAAGTGTCGGGGGGCCGCCAGGAGGAGACAGCACCTAGCTGGAAGCCCTGAGAGTAAGTGGTGAGTGAACCAGGTGAGGAGGACACGGAGGACACTCCAGGCAGAGGGTCCGTGTGCAGGGGCAGAAGCAAGAGGAAATAGAACTCCAAGGCTGGAGGCTGCAGGAGGGGCCAGACCTTTGTAGGAGTTTGGATTGCAGAGCAGCGGAGAGCCGTTGAAGGGTTTTGCACAGATTGGTCCTTTAGGAAGAGCCACGTAATGTGGAGGCTATGTTGGAGGAGGTCGCATTGGGTGAGGAGGGCTGCCGTGCTGAAAGAGTCTCCATCAGAACCGCAGGCCCTGGCCCAGTAGCTTCCGTGGTCTCCTTCCGTGTCATCACCCCGTTAGACGTAGCACCGGGCCAGTCCCCTCACCTTCCTGTCTCCTTGTCCTTGCCCTGGATATGCCTGTTCTTTTGTCTCTGGGTGACTGAGGCCAACTCTGGTAGTTTAAACAGACAGACAGAAACTTGGGGGCAAGTGGTGCTGGTGGTGAAAACAGATTCATCCCACAGCCTTCAGGAAAGGCAGGAGACCCGAGGAGCCACCCTGGGCCTCCACTCGAGGCTCCTTGAACTGTCTCGTCAGCTTTGTGCATGTTCCAGATGCCAGGTGTCCCCTGCCAAGCGTTCCAGCAAACTCTCTCAGCTTGGAATTCCGGATCCCTGCGCCCAAGCCTCTGATGGGTCCGGAATGGACTTGGCAGGCCCCTGTGGACCCACCAGCTGAGGCCCCGGGGGCGGGGGGGGATACCTTCCCAGAGAGACCCCAGGGGCACCCAGTCTGGTCACTCCTTGGCAAATAACGCTTTCCTGTCTTTGGGATGGAACAGAAACCGAGAAGCAGCTTTCCATTTTGAGACTTCGTTCGATATCTTAACATTGTTGTCAGTGCTCAGTGGACATTTTTTCAATTAAATAAATCGAGGTGTTAAAGAATGTAAGAGGCTTACCTTACACCCTGCCACAGTGTTTGCCCTTCGGTGTGTTCAAGATTTAACTCTTGTTCCCAGAAGTTAAATGCTCATTGAAGGATTCTTTTGAAAAGAAATTCATTTTGGACCAAATTTCCCTTTCTTATGAATGGGTTTCCTAAAGACAACTTGTTTCAGTTCTTCTGTTCACGGAATAGCAAAATCCAGAAGAGGGTTCGTCCCTGAGCAGGTGCAGAGTTACTGGGGCTGCAACTTCGGGGAGATGCATGGGGGGATGGTGCCTGGCCTTGTCTTTGCCAAGCGGGCTCTGTTCGCCTGGTCTAGGAGCCCCCCGCTGCGGCCCTCTCAAGGGATCCAGGCTGCCCACATCCTCTCTCTTGTTCAGGGAGATCCAGGATGAGGAGTTGCAGAAGTTCTGCTCCCGGGTCAGCAAGCTGCTGCAGGAGGACCCGGGGGCCGAGGCGGTGGACTCCCTGCAGAGGCTCTTCCTCATCATCTCGGCCACCAAGTACTCCAGGCGGTGAGCGTGAGGGTGTGCGCGCCGCGGGCGGAGGGAGACTTCTGAGGTGGGTCCCCCTAAACTGGTACCAGAGGGTCCCAGAATGGAGATGCCCATCGCTCTCCCAGAGGGGTCCAGCGGCTTTTCTGGTGACTGGGAGGGCAGCCGCAAGTTCCATGGGATGCCAGGAGCTTCCCGCAGGGCAGGCAGTGCCACCACCTGACTGGCCTCGTTTCCGCAGCCTGGACGAGACTTGCTTGGGCCTGCTGCAGGCCACCCTCTGCCTGCCCTCGTGCCCCGAGCAGCTCCAGGTCCTCTGCGCCGCCGTCCTGAGAGAGGGCGCACCCTGCCACCGCCTGGCCCTGTCGTGCGACTCCACCCAGGACGCCCGGCTGCTGAGCCTGGTGGCCTCCGTGCTGCTGGCCCAGGTAACCAGTGGGGCCCCTCCCAGGCGGCCGCTTGCTCCCCTGGCCCAGGAGAACCAGCGCCTCCCTGTGCTGCCCGGCACCCAGCGGGCTTTGCTCACTCCCAGCTGGGTTCCCTTCCCATCCATCAGTTTCTGGCATGGCCTCGTGTCTGCTGGGAACGCCAGGCACCTGGGGAGTCCGGCACCAAGACTGCCCCCAGCGCCTCCCTGCTCCCCTTGCCCCTCGCCCCTCAGCTCTAGGGACTCGGGCGCATGGCCTGCCGCTGGGGTGGCATTCCCAGGTCACACAAGAGCCCCTTTCCGGCTGCTTCAGGCCATGAGTCGTCACTGTGAGAGGAACTCCGTGGAGGAAATGGCTTCCCTCCTGTGAAGAAACTGCCCAACATGAGCTGACAGGAAGGCCAGGCTCTCGGGGGTCACGACACACCAGCCTGGGTGTGCAGAGTCAGTCCTCACCACTCACAGGTCCCGTGTTTGTGAATGCATTGACTCTCGAGGGTCTCTTACCCATCAGCACCCGTGGCACTGTGCGGTCACTCACGGGCATGCTCAGGTGGCAAAGATTTGGGTCATCCGGCGGACGCACCTGGCCCAGTGGACGAGGCGAGGCTCTGCCTTCTTAGCTCAGCTCAGACTGTCAAGGGCCCTTTCTGTGGTCTCCTAGGGCCACCTTTTTAGCAGGTTTGTGCTTTTTGTGGGTGATTTTGTTGGTGGCCCCCAGCGTGGTGCCGAGGTGCCGTCTGGTGTTCCTAAGAGCAGGAAGGCTGTGATGTGCCTGATGGAAGAAACACGTGTCAGGTTAGCTTGGTTCAGGCACGCGTTTTAGCACTGTTGGCCATGAGTTCCATGTTAATGAACCAACAGTCTGTGTTAAATAAGGTGTCTTTAAACAGCAACACATAACAAGTCGCATATTGATCAGTTGATGGAAACGCTGTCACCAGAGCCTCACAGGGCCCCAGCCCTGAATCTCCCCTGGGAGTATTGGTGGCAACTCGACAGGACACGACCACCATGAGTGATGGGACCGGCTGCCTCCCAGAAGGTCCCTGGGGGAGGTTCGGTTTGCTAACGCTGCCAGAATGCAGTATACCAGGAATGGGTTGGCTTTTACAATGGGGCTTTATTAGCTTACCATTTACAGTTCTAAGGCCATGAAAACATCCAAATTAAAGCCTCAGCAGGCCCAGCACCTTCTCTGAAGACGGGCTGCTGGCGTCCGGGGCACCTGTCACATGGGAAGGCACGTGGCCGGTGTCTGCTGGTCCTTCTCACTGGGTTTGGCTTCTGGCTTCGGTGGCTTTCTCCCTGACCTTCTGTGGGTCCTCGCTTAGCTCTTCTGGGGCTTTTTACTCTGAGCTCTCTCTGGGTGTTTCTCTCTGAGCTCTCTGGGCTTTTTCTGTCTTCTATCCTCATAAAGGACTCCAGTAAAGGATTAAGGCCCACCTTGAATGGGGTGGGTCACATCTCAATCGAAGCAACCTAATCAGAAGGTCCCACCTACACTGGGTCTGCACCCACGGGAGTGGATTTTACAAACGTGGCACTTTCTGGGGTATATAACAGCTTCAGACCAGCACAGGGGGGTTCTGTGTTGCCTTTTGGTGATGCCGGTGAGCCCCAGGGGTGCATGAGTGAACAGCATTCGAAACCTCCGTGTTCCTTGGACAGCCCTGCATCCACTGCAGCTGCCTGCAAAAGTGCCCGGAAGTAGAAAGAACAGCATGACAGACACCCGTCCAGCCCGTTAACCAGCACAGGCCAGTCTTGTTCCTGCTGCACCAACTCCCTTATTGTTGAGGACAAGTCACAGACAGCACAGCATCTGTACCCATTCCCCGTGCTTCTCCTAAGGGAAAGGGCCCTCCTCTCCCCTCCTCTCCTCTCCTCCTCTCCTCTCCTCCTCTCTGTGCAGCTTATTTGTTGTGCAGACTGGCGGGTTGTCCCATGGTCTGACGGCTGGAGCCTCCCAGGGTGGGTTCCTGGCTCTGCTCAACACACTGGTGCTGCTGGTTGGCACATGGCTCAGCTCCAAGGCGGGGGCTTCTGGCAGGCCTGTTCCAGGCCGCCCAAAGTCCCCCTGATGTCAGAGTTTTGGGTGCTCAACGTCCGGACCCACCAGTTCCTCAGGGCTGCCAAAAGCTCTTCTAATCTTATCCTGCCTTCGCTTCACAATTAGCTGACACCCTCTGTGAGCAAAACTCCCTTCACCTGCCCCCTGGTGCCCTCTGTGGAAAGGCAGGCTCTGTGCTGACACTCTCCCTTCACTTATCAGCTCTCACCCTCCAGAGATGACCCACTAGTGGCCGTTTGTCTTTAGCGTCAGTGAGAGCTCACCGATGTGAGCCCATCTGACTGCTGTAATCGGACGCTCAGATCCCCCTGGGGCCAAGGGCATCTGCAGGTGGGCTCCAGGGGCCCAGCCTCACCTGGCCTCAGCCTTTGGTTTCACAGCCCTCGTGCTGCTGCGTGTGGATGATGGTGTTTTAGCTCTGCCCCTGCCGTGGTTTCCAGTTCAGGTCCAGGATGGGCTTTCCTGGCCTCAGTGGCCTCACAGCCGCCTGGCACCGGTCTTATGGGTCGGAGACGGCAGACAGCCACTCAGCAGACGCATGGCCACCTGGGCCAAGTCTCCCGGTGCTGCTGGGAGAGCTTCGAGCACGTGGTTTTGTGGAGCACTGCACACCGTGGCGCCTCCTTCACTCTGCTGCAGAATTTTGTTCCACCTGCTCCACCTAAACACATGCCTGAGACATAAACCTCAGGTGCAGGGAGCTGGGGACTGTGCCTCCTGGGCGCTAGCAACACGCATGCAGGCCTTTGGGGTGCACCAGTGTGTGTGGTGTGGCCTGGGGGGTGCATTTGTGTGCAGTTGTGTGAGTATGGGTATGCATGAGTGTGTGCGTACGTGTACTGCGTGAGCATGTACATGTCTGTGCATGTGTGCGGCTGGTTCTCGGAGCACAAGGCCCTGGGAACTGGCTACGGTGCAGATCCCCCTCGTGGCGGCGGCCACCCACCATCCGGCAGCAGTGCCCAGGGACGGGGCTCACTGGGCCTCGGTCCCGCATGGCCACCCAAGCTTGAGGTGGCAGCAGCCTCAGCCTCCCTGCCCTGCGTGCCCGCGGCCCCGCCTTCCTGCCCTGCCTGCCTTCTCGTGTGCGGTCGGGGTGTCTGCCACGCACCCCAAGGTCTCGCGGAGTCACTGCTCTGGGCTGTAACTGTTACCTGGCTCGTGCCCATGGTGGCGAGGGTGTGTGCTGCGCAAGCGAGGCACCCCCACCCCCAGGGGCTCCTGAGAAGCGGGTGCCTTCAGGAGCTCTGGACAGGTTCCTGTGGGCTGGGGTGGGGGATCGCAGCGTCGGCCCGTGTTTGACTCGAAGGGTCGCCAGGACGAGGTCCGACGCGTGGCCCGGCGTGTTCTGGAACTCCTGGGCGGTCGGCAGCCTGAGGGGCCCAGTCTCCGGCACCTGCTGCCTGTTGTGTCGAAGGTCGTGCGCCTCGCCCCCGGAGTCCTCCACGAAGGTATGTGAGGCCGAGGGGCGGCCCAGAGGGGCTCGTCGTCTCTCCGCTCCTTGTCTGTGGCCGGCAGTTTGGACTGAGATAGACGTGCACGGGGGTGGGATGGGGCGAGGTGGCCTGCGGCCCAGGCACATGCCCAGGAGTCTCCCTGGCAACCCCCCAGTGCCCCAAGTTGGCCGCAGGAATAACCTGCTCCTCACAGAACCCCATCCCCCTGCAGACCAGGCCGCCCTGCTCAGCCGCAGGCTAGCCGACTGGCTCCGCCATGCCAGTGTCCAGCCGGGGCCCACGCCGTCCTTAGGAGGCTTCTTCTCCACGCCCAGAGCCCGGCAGGTGAGGCCCACGGACCTGCCCACGTGGCCAGCCGGACGCAGTCACAGCTGAGACAGGGGCCTGGGGTCGGTGGCTTCTGCCGCCGCGAACGAGGCTGTGCATGGCTGGAAACTGGGTTTCTCCTCTAAGTGCTTGTGTTTGGGGGGCTCATGCAGGGGGGCCGGGGACGGTGTCGCTCTTCTGGCGAACACGGGGTGGGCAGCTGCACACAGCACTGGGCCCAAGGACGAGGCAGGCGGAGAGCTCGGCCCTCAGCCCTGGCCTGCGCTCCCACCATGCTCGCTGCAGTCTCGGGGGCCTGCATGCCCAGGAGCCCTGAGCCCCGTCCCTTGCACCCCGCAGCCCGGCCCCATCACTGAGGTGGATGGGGCAGTGGCCACGGACTTCTTCACGGTGCTCTCCACGGCCCAGCGCTGCACTGAGGACCAGCGGCTGCATGTGCAGGCCTTCTCCATGCTGCGGACCTGGCTGGTGCTCGGCGGTCCCGCACGACCAGACACCCCCGACTCGGGTACCCAGGGCGGGCCGGGGACGCCAAAGCCAGACGGGCACTCGGGGACCTGATGGGTCACCAGGGACTGACAGTATGCCAGGGTCGAATGGGACAGACAGGGACACGGGTCAGCAGGGAATGGGCAGGGGGCCAGGGAGAGACGGGGCCCTGGGAATAGATGGGGCCCACCAGGGACACCAGGGCCAGGGGGCAGTGCTGAGGCTGGACCAGGAGGATATGGGATGATGTACAGACAGTCAGGGCTGGGCCAGGGACACTGGGGCCAGGCGGCCGGGCAGCAGAGGCTGAGCCCATGGGCCCGGGGACGTCCCCGCCTTGCTGGAGGCACCATCGCACCCAGCCTCTCCAGCCCTGGTCGCCTTCCGCTGATAGTAACAAGGGTGTGGAGAGGCAAGAGTTACTGGCAGAGGTTGACAAGGTCACTGAGGATTCTGCGCCCGTCACCTCTCAAGGATTAGGAAATCGCAGCTGACTAGCGGCCTAGGCGCTGCATGGGGGGGTCCCAGGCTTTGGCGCCAGCCTGCGTGAGCGTGTACTGCTGAGCGGGTCCTTGTTCCTCCACAGATGAACGATCGGAGCTGGAGGGCTCCACCACATCCGTGTTGTCCACGGCCCCCGCCGCCAGCCGCCTGCTGCCCCCCCAGGAGTGGCTCCGAGAGAAGGCCTTCGAGTACTGCCAGCGCCTCATCGAGCAGAGCAACCGGCGTGAGTGCCTTCGTGTCTGGAACATTCCCTCCTGGAGCACATGGCCGGGGCCGTCTTGTGGCCCTCTGGGGATGGCCTCCAGCCCCCGTCAGGGCCGCTCGGGTGGGCAGTGTCACCAGGAAGCCAGATCTCCCAGTGGGGCTCTTCGTTTCCGGGGAAATCTGAGGTTGCGCTGTTCTGGGAGGGTGTCCTCAGAACCCCCCAACACCCCTTCCACCCATCCTGGGCCGGCTCCTTTGTTGATGTCCTCCCTGGGGGACTGGGGGACGTGTCCCCGGGAGCCGTGGGGTCCCAGTGCCCCGCCCCACCCCACCCCCTGAGCTCTCAGGACACGGGCTGCTGCCCTGACTCAGCTCCTCGCCAGGTGCCCTGCGGAAAGGGGATGCAGATCTGCAGAAGGCTGTAAGTGCCAGGGCCAAGGTGGGTGGCAGGCGAGCAGCGGGCAGCAGGCAGCCCTGACCGCGCTGATTGGGTCCGGGGTCCCCACAGTGCCTGGTGGAGGCCGTGCTTGTCCTGGACCAGCTGTGCAGGCAGGAGCCAACTTTCCTCTACCGGACCCTGTCCAGCCTCAAGGCCCTGCATGGGCGGCTGCGAGGGGACCCAGCCCACGCCCAGGCCCTGCTGCCCATCGCCCAGTTCTTCCTCAACCACAGTGAGCTCTGACCACATTCCGGGGCGCCCTGGGGACCCCTGCCTGCCAGTCACGGCTCCCCGAGGCCGAGGCGCTGGCCTCACCGCACGTGCATCATGCTGTTTTGAAGGGCGGGTTCTTGCTTGGGCAGCTCTTTCCCTTTTTTTCCTGCTCAGGCCCTTACTTCCCTCAGGGAGTGCTGACGCTAGATGATAATGACCATTTTAATGAATTTTTCTAACAAAATAAGATGATGTCAACCTTGCATCAGTCTTAAGACTTTTTACCGTGCGCCTAGCTTGCCAGAAGTCAAGGATGCAGCACTTACTAAAGGATGTTTTGTGTAATTTGGGTCAGAGAAACTGGTGCCAAAGATGTTGGGAGCGGCAGATTTCATACGTGCAGGACTTCTCAGAGCCTTTAGTGTCCTCACCGTACTTGACTCATTTGACCCTGAGCCTTCCCGCGAGCCTCGGGTGGCAACAGAGAAGCATCTCGGGATGAGCTGAACTGCCCGTGCCGGGCTGTGCATGCTGAGTGGCTGGGGGGCCGGGCCTTTCAGGCGAGGCGGCTGCCGTGGACTCAGATGCCATCTGCCAGCACCTGCTCACCTGGGTCCCCGCAGAGCTCTTCCACTGCCCGATGCTGGCCTTCGAGCTCGTCCAGTTCTGCAGGGACAACCTTCACTTCCTCAGCAGAACCCCCAGCCTCCTCGGGCAGAGCTTCCCCAACCTCCTCAAGGCACGTGGCTCGTTCTCGGCCCGGGCGGGGGCCAGGGGACAGCGATGCCCTGGGGTGGCATCACGTGAACCTCGGGTCACCCCATTCTCCTCTTTCGTTCACACCACACGGGAGGGCCTTCCAGCCCAGGGGCGGCAGGTGGGAGAGCGGGCGGCTGCAGCCGCGACTGGTTTAGTTGTCGGTATGAAAGTGAAGGCAGAACCCTCCCGGGGAGTCCCTCCAGCCTCGGGGTTCCGACGAGGCGTGAGGAGTGCTGGTTTGCGGCTGCAGTCGAGGTCCCGCTCCCCCAGCTCCTGGCCTGGCACAGCCCGGCCCTCACTGCTGACTTCCTGGCACTCCTCCCGGCGCTGGTGGACACCCGCACTGCCGTGGAGATGCTGCAGGCGCTACTGGACCTGCCGTGCCTGACCGCAGCCTTGGACCTGCAGCTTGGGTGAGCCCTGGGCCGCCCGCCCCGGACCCTCCCGTGGCCCCTCCCCGCTCCGCAGTGTGCCTCGCCTCTCCTGCCCCGGCAGGGCCCCCAGAGGCCTTGTGCCCCACAGCCCAGTGCTCCCGGCTGGGCGGGGCCCTGGCTGCTCAGTGCCGTGTACTCGTGCCTCTCCCCACCCCCGAGAAGGGTGACCGTGACAGCAGGGGCCAAACAGGACCCCAGCTGCCTGTGCCTTAGCCTGCATCTGAGCCTGAACCCGAGCCCAGGGCCGTGCCCGAGCCGCCTCTGCTTTGCCCACAGGTCATCGCAGGGCGCAGCAGAAAGGCCCCTCTGGGACGCCTCCCCCAGGACCACCGGCTGCCTGGAGGGCTTCCGCGACCCCCAGTTCCAAGGTCTCTTCCAGTACCTGCTCCGGGCCAGGGCTGGGGGCGCCACAAAGAGGTGAGCCGGGCGCCTGCCCCTGGGGCTGGGGCACCCTGAGACCGGGAAGGGGGGCCCTGCCGGACGGCCTGGGGGGCAGCCCATGTGTGTCACGGCCATCCGGTCCCTGCCCTCAGCCCCATTTCTGAACTGGCTGCTTGTGGCGGACCCCCACACTTGCCCAGGGCTTGCCGGGCGCCGGGCTTTCCGTTCTGCTCTTTTCTTTTTCCTTACTGGAGCAGTGGAAGGCTTAGGAAGAGTGATGCTGAGAGCACAGCATGCCCCCCACCCCACCCCGCCCCACCGTCAGAGCCCTGCGCTGTGCGGTGGCCATCACAGCTGATGTCAAACCCATAACTGCAGCCCGTGGTGTATGCTGGGGGTCGCGTGTCCCGTTGTGTGGGTCTACGGTTTCCTTAAAGTTCTTACTCTAGTAATACGTTCACAACATGAGACTTACCATTGCAGTCACTGTGGTCTGTACAGTTCGGGGTGGTGATTATATTCATGACGTCAAGTGACCTTCACCACCATCCACGACCAAAGCGTTTTCATCCCCCCAGACAGAAACTCGACTAATTAAGCAGTAACTCCCCATTCCCCACCCCTGGTAACCTGTATTCTAGTTGCTGGCTTGATTAATTTGCATATTTTAATTTAATTAGTTTGTACTAGCGAGATCAGACAGGGCCTGCCTTTTTGTGTCTGGCTTGTTTCATTCACCGCAAGGCCTTCAGGGACCGTCCCCGTGGCCTGGTCCGAGCGTCCTCTGTTCTGGCCGAGCGATTCTGTGGTCTGGATGGCCACACTTGGTTTATCCGTGTGTCCGTCAGCAGACAGCCCGGGCTGCATCCGCCTTTGGCTCTGGTGAATAGTGTCGCTGGGAGCATGGCGTGCGGGATCGGTTTGAGTCCCAATTTTAGTTCTCTGCGGTGGATGCCTCAGAGTGGGACGGGCGGGTCACAGGGCACTTCTGAACCTCATTTCCTGAGGGAACCGCCCGTCTGTCCTCCAGGGCAGCCTTCCGCTTTCCCCTCCCTCCAGCAGTGTCCTCCCCGACACTGGTTATTTTCCGGGTCTCTTCTTTAGGATAGCGTGGCCTGGCACTTCACCGTGGGCATCATTTGTAGTCCCCGTGACCAGGGAGGCAGCACATCTTCTCATGTGCTTTCTGACCTTTTGGCTCCCTGCCTTGAAGGAATGTCTATTCACGTCTGCTTTGCCCATTTTTAAATTGGGTTACTTTTCTTTTTGTTGTTGAGTTGTAGGAGTTCTTTACATATTCTGAATATTAAACCCTTACTGGATATGTGGTTTCCAAATATTTTCTTCCATTCTGTTGATTGCCTTTTTACTTTCTTGATAATCTCTTTAGGTGCACAGTTGGACTTTGAAGTCCAATTTTACCAGGGTTTTTTCTTGTTTGCTTGTGCATTTGGTGTAAAATCTAAGAATCCATTGCCTAATAAAACATCCTGAAGACGCTCCCGTTTTCTTCTAAGAGTTTTATGGTTATAGTTCTTAGAATTAGGTCTTTGGTCCATTTCAAGTTAATTTTTTGTATATGGTGGGATAGCAGTCCACCTTCATTCTTTTGCATGTGGATATCCAGTTTTCCCAGCACCATTTGTGGAAGAGATTGTTCTTTCCCCATTGAGTGGACTTGGCATCCTTGTCAAAAATCAGTTGGCCATAGATGTGAGTGTTCTAGTTTGCTAATGCTGCCGGAATGCAAAACACCAGAGATGGATTGGCTTTTATAAAACGGGGTTTATTTGGTTACACAGTTACAGTCTTAAGGCCATAAAATGTCCAAGGTAATGCATCAACAATCAGGTACCTTCACCGGAGGATGGCCAATGACTCTGGAAAACCTCTGTTAGCTGGGAAGGCACATGGCTGGTGTCTGCTCTGGAGTTCTGGTTTCAAAATGACTTTCTCCCAGAACGTTCCTCTCTAGGCTTCAGTTTCTCTCCAAAATGTCGCTCTCCGTTGCTCTTCAAAATGTCACTCACAGCTGCACTGAGCTCCCTCTGCCCATCAGCTCATTTATATGGCTCCACTGATCAAGGCCCACCCTGAATGGGTGGGGCACACCTCCATGCAAACAACCCAATCCAAACGTTCCAACCCAATCCCCACTAACATGTCTGCCCCCCAAGACTGCACCAAAGAACATGGCTTTTTCTGGGAGACATAATACATTCAAACCAGCACAGGGAGGATTTATTTCTAAACTCTTGATTCCATTGGTCTTTGTCTTGTGACAGTACCGTGCTGTTTTGATTACTGTAGTTTTTATAGTAAGTTTTAAAATCAAGACGGGTGAGTCTTCCAATTTCATTCTTCCTCGAGATGGTTTTGGCTACTCAGGTCTCTTTACTCTTCTGTCTGAATTTGATGACTAGTGTTTCCATTTCTGTAGAGAAGACAGAATTTTGATCGAGATTGCACTGAGTGTGTAAGTCACTTTGGGTACAGTTGACATCTCACTAATGTTTAGCCTTCGAATCCATGAACCAACACAATAAATGTCCTTCCATTTGTTGAGGTCGTCTTGGATTTCCTTCAGCAATATTTTAGACTTCCATGTACAAATCCCTTATGTCTTTGGTTAAATCTGTTCATAGATACGTGATTCTTTTCAGTCACTATTGTAAATGGAAATTTTTCTTGATTTCATTTTCAGATTGTTCATTGCTAGTGTGTAGGGAAACCACTGAGTTTTGCACGTTGACCATATAACTCACCACTTCGCTGAATTTGTGTATTAGCTCTAGGGGCTTTGTTGTGGATTTGGGGGGATTTTCTATTTACAGGATCATGTTATCTGCAAATAGGGAAAGTTTTACTTCTTCCTTTCCAGTGTGGAGGACTTTTCTTTCCCTTTCTTACCCACTTGCTCCGGCCAGAGCGTCCTTTAATTACGTCACAGCCCTGTGCAGAAGGGGCAGCTACTACCCCGTTTTTTCAGGTGGGGAAACTGAGACTTAGCACACGCCAGGCTGTGGGAGACAGGCCCAGAGAGCAGGCCCCCGAGTCCCAGCTCTGCTGCCCACCCCGCTGTCTCAGTGGCCTCTCCTGACTGCTCCAAGCACCGGATGCCACCTCCCAGGAGTGGGCTGCGCCAAGGGACAAAGGGCGGGGAGAGCAGGGCGATGCCCACGAGGGGGTGAGGGAGGCAAAGGCGTGGCCTCCTTTGCTAGGCGCAGGGCCAGGTCTCCGCAGGGGGTTCAACACGGGACCCCGGCCCTTTTACCGTGGGCCCAGTCCTGCGGATTTGGAAATGGTGGGGGTCAGGGGTGGGGGCTGGGCGAGCTGCTCAGGAGCCGTGTGTTCCCAGGCTGGCTCCACTGCACCAGCTGCTGCAGCCCATGGCCAGCTGCGCCCGGGTGGCCCACTGCGCCCAGGCCGTCCCCACCTTGCTGCAGGGGTTCTTCGCCGTGGCAGCCCAGGTGAGCCCCAGGGAGGCCCCCTGCCCGCAGAGCTGCCCGCACCTCCCTCTTCCCTCGGCCTGCCCTCTCCCCAGTCCTTCCCAATTGAGGGGTGCAGACCCAAGGGTATGGGGGTGCAGGGCCTGCCTCCTCTCCTTGCTCCCCAGTTTGTTGACGGGGCTCTGGCCGACCAGCTAGTGCTGCTGTTGCTGGAGAGAAGCAACTCGCTCTTCCCAGTCCCAGGGTATGAGGCCCAGGTGCACAGGTACGGGCACCCTGATCCCCCACTCTTGGGGCCTCCACCCTTCCTGGAGCTTAAGGCCTCCTGGGCTGGGGGTCTCAGCTCCCCTAGGCACATCTCGCTGGCACCGTATATCCAGCATGTCCAAGCCCAGATTCCTGAAGGGCCTCATTCTGTCCCTCCAGCCCCACTGGCCCGGGCTGGGGCCCCCCTCCTTCTGTCAAGTCTGAGGCCCCTTCTGTGGTCTCCAGTCCCACTGCCTCCCCAGGCCTGGTTCTAGGCCCACGGCTCCCCTTTCGCAGTCCAGATCTCTCCCCGTCCTTCCTCTCCCAAATCTGCCACCTTCAGCGCAAGCTCCCCCTCCACAGAGCCTTCCGGACCGCCTTGCCCCAGGGTTCAGCCCTCAAGGGGTGAAGGGCATCCCCTGGCCAGACACCAGGCTCCTTTGGGGAGGGAGTGTGGGGTGGGGGCCCTGGCCAGAGCACTCAGCAGCCCACCCCTCACCCGGGCAGAGTGATGAGCTCGCAGCTCCTGGCTCTGTGCCGGCTGCGCCCGGCCCTGGTGGTGGACCTGGCCCGAGAGCTCCTCGACTTCGTGGGCAGCGTAGGAAGCGTCTGCAGCAAGGAAAGCGTGTTCACGAGTGTGGTGAGCAGCCCTCCTCCCCATCCCCTGTCCCCTCGGGGACTGTGTGGCACTGACACTCTGTCCCTGCCAGGTGTGGGCCATTGGCGAGTACCTGTCGGGGGCCTACAACAGGCGCTGCACCGTGGAGCAGATCAACAGGCTCTTTGAAGCCCTGGAGGCCCTGCTGTTCGAGCTCACCCAGGCCCGGCCCTCCGCTGCCCTCCCCAGGTGTCCGCCCCGCGTCGCCGCTGTGCTGATGACCACGCTGACCAAGCTGGCCTCCCGCAGCCAAGACCTGATCCCCAGGTGCCTGCCTGGAAGCAGGGATGGGGCCATACCGCCTCAGGGGCAGAGGACGCGGGTGAGGCAGAAGGAAGAGCTGTGTGTGGCCACAGGGGCCATGGGGCCCCTCAAATTGCCCCCAGACCTTCTCCGTGCCAGGGCCTGCAGCTGACCGCCCAGCCCTTTGTTCCTTGGTCCCAGGGTCTCTCTGCTGCTGTCAAAGCTGAGGGCCCAGAGCCCGGCCGAGCACTGCAGGGAGGACGTGGGTGCCGTGCACACGCGAGCCACGGAGCTGCTGAACCTGCTCAAGATGCCCAGCGTGGCCCAGTTCGCACTCTCGCCAGGCGCGGAGGTCTGCTGTCCCCGCTACCACCGGGACACAACCACGGCCCTGCCCCTGGCCCTGCGCACGGCCAGCCAGCTGGTGGAGAAGGAGGCTGCCTCCCGGGGTGAGGGGCCTGGCCAGGGTCAGACACCCTCAGAAAGGCTGGTCCAGAACATTCCGTGTCCTACCAGCGCTGTCTCCCTTCCAGACCCTGGCTTTTGAGACTGCTGAGTGATGGGATGAGAAAGGACCGGCCGGTGCCCGACGTGTGGCCTTCTGCAGGCTGGAGGGAACAGAGGCGTCCGCCAGAGTAAGTCCATCCTCACAGTGAGCGCTGCCCGTGCGGCCACCAGGTCTCAGAGCCAGGCAGGGGGCGCGACAAGGGCCCCACTGAGAATGTGAAAGATACTTTATTGAATCTATATTTCTCCATTAGAATCTTTAAACATAAAAGCTTTTGTAACAACACAACTGTTTGTATAAATAATAAATTAACTGTTAGGAGGCACCGTGCGTCTCGGTGACGACAACCCCTGCAGGAGCTGCCCTAGGAGTGGGGTGTGCGGAGGTGGATTTTCTTAGTCGTTTCCATGTCAGACTTGGCAACTAGAAACCGCATCTTCTTCCCCCCCTGGCGGATCAGGTCCACAGCTCTGGAAGCACGGGAGGGAGGGAGAGTGAGGAGGGGGTGCAAGAGGGCCTTGGTGACACTCTCCCCAGGAGCCCCCCAAGAGGGCAGGTGGGCACCTCCGGTAGCCGAGCCCCACCAGGCTGGCACCGTTCACCTCCAGGATGCGGTCTCCCAGCGACAGGCGCCCGTCACAGGCCGCAGGGCTGCCAGGGAGCAGGGTCTGGACGTAGAGCCCGGGGGCGCCCTGGGGTGTGTGCTGCGGACAGAAGCAGGGCTCTCAGCTCCAGGGCTGCCTCCAAGACGGACACCCTCCATCCAGGTTCAGGCAGCCACCCCACAACCCGGGCTCACCAGGCCATCAATGAGGCCAAGGCCCAGCCCCGAGGGGCCTCGCTCCAGCTCCACCAGGAAGACACAGCAGGACTCCTCGGGGCTGGAGCTGCGGCTGGAGGGGTCTCCTGGGTGGGCAAGAAGAGGGCAGGTGGGAGAGTAGCCCCTGGCTACAAGAGACCAGCCCCAGGCTCAGGACAGGAACGTGGGGTCAGCTTAGCCACCTCGAGCTCTGCACAGACCCAGCACCTTCTGGAGCCTCCTCCCCACAGTCCCAGCCAGTCCTGTCCCACGTACCGCAGTCTGCAGGGCATGTCGGCAGCAACGGGCTTCCCTGCCCCCCAGTTCCTGGGCTGCGTGACTGAGAAATGGGGACTCTGCAGCTCTACTCTCCCACCTGGGAGGTGCCATGATGAGGGCCTTGTTCACAGGTGAGGGGCAGGATTTTCTCACCTTTCGGAGCCATGCCCCACGGGCTGCCAAGTCCATTCCTCTGCCCTTCTGGGAGCATCTGCCCACAGGGGCCGCCGGGCTCGAGTTCGAGCGGGGTGCTGGGGGGTGTGAGCAGGCACGAGGCGTCCGTGGGCACGGGGCCTGCCTGGGCGCTCCCACGGATGGGTGGTCTTCCTGGAGGGCCCTGGGCCCAGGGAGCCACACCAGGAGGAGGCGAGTGTGCGGGGCCAGCTTCTTGGGTGCCCCTGCTCCTGGGGTCCAGGAGGTCCCCGGAAGCCAGGGTGCAGTGCCGGCCATCGGGGGCGGCATGGGCTGGGCCCTGAGAAGGGAGGGGCAGCCCGTGGCTGCAGTGTCCGGGTGCCACCGGCCTCATGCCCTCACCGGGGCCCCTGCTCAGAGTTGGCACCAGGCCGGGGGGTGCCTCACGGTCCTACCTCCTGGCCCCCCACCCGGCCAGAGGGCTCAGGACTGTCACCCCTTCTGCTCTGAAGGGGCCTCGATGCCAGCTGGGCCCCTCCCAATTACAGGGCTCTCTATGGTGAAAAATTGGAGAAACCTATCTTCAGATTCACCACATTTAGAAATAGAGCAGGTATGCGGTTTTTACTGCATTTGGGGAGCACGGCTGCAGCTCGGACACAAAACACACCACACCCTGCCTGGAAGCCAAAGGGTGGCTGGGGCGTGGCCCTTGGGAACGAGGGGTGCGAACTCCAGGGCATGTTGGGCACCTTCCTGCTCCCTGCCCCGTGACTTGAGGCGGAGCTGGGCCTGCATCCCCCAGACCACCCGCTGGGGGCTGCTGGCCAGCACCCCCATACCCTCAGGCCCCACCTGGCTCTGCAGCCCCTGCAGGAAGTGGCGGAGGTGGAGGACATGCTGGTAGAGGCTGTCGTCCACGCAGTCGGCCTCTGGGTCCACCTGGAAGCCTCCACTCGGCAGGACAATGGGGGGTGGGTTCTCGTAGGACTCCAGGACGGCCTCTGCGGGGGTGCGGGGGTCTGCCTGGGCAGGGCTGGGTGGCTGTACCCAGGGCCCCCCGGGGGAGAGCTTGCTCCCACCTCACAGTGGGCAAATGGGGGCTCCACCCGGGCCGGTCCCACCATCTGTAAGTCCTCCGTGCCCTCCCGCTGCCCGCCAAGGCAGGGCTACCTGGCTTGAGGGCGTCGGAGCTCTCCTGGGTGCCCGGCTCCCAGGCGCTCACGGGGCCCATGGCGGAGGCCAGCTGGTACCGCGTCAGCAGCCGGTGGAGCTGCGCCGGGCTCAGGGCGGGGAATCTGGTGCGCAGGGCGGCCCAGGGCATCTGTGCAACGAGAGGCCCCTTAGCGGGGTGCAGGCTCCCCAGAGGTGCGGGGCCAGCACAACCCCCACTCAGGGCCGCCCCGAGCTGAGTCCCCACATGCGGCCCCTGCAGGCCGAGGGAGCTGCCTCGGGGCTGCCTGTGAACGCACACCCCCAGCATGGACTCCAGATGAGGCCACTGGGAAGCCGAGGAGGGCGCACCCTCCACCATAGACCCTTGGCTCATGCAGAACAGACATGCGAGCCCCCAGCCATTCGGCGAAATTCAAACAAACGGCTCCAATTCAAACAAACACCCAGAGGACAGGTCCCCAGCTGGGCAGCCGCTGCGCCGTCACCAGGGGCTTGGCAGGACGCCCACCACGGCCAGCGACAGATGGTGAGTGGACCCCCAGCACAGCTGCCCCGGGCGCCCCCCTCCACCGGCCTTTGCCCCCAGGGCGGCCCCTCCACGCATGGGCACAGCTCGGCCAGGTGGCCTCAGGCCCGGTGTCACAGCCCTGCGTAAACACCGCCGCCACTGGGCCACGCGTTCCTTTTCCTGGACAACCTGTTAAGATTCCCAGAGTTCCTGATGGACTTCCGGGGGTCTGGCCTCACCTCCTCTGCCCGCATGACTAATGCACTAACTGAACCCAGACTGCTCCCCGATGCTTAGACGCAAGGATATCCGTGGCCACACCTTCCCGGAGGACCCCCCAAAGCCTCAGCCTGCTCGCGCGGGGCTGGGGCCACCCCTGCCTGACGCCCGACAGTCACCCTCAACCCTCCTTCACCAGAATTCAGGGTCTTCCTTCTTTTTTCTTGGTGCCCACTTTCCAGAACCTATTTATCGTTTCTGGGTCTGGCCCTCATTTGGTGAAACATCTTCCAATGGACTCCTGAGGACGGTGCTTTGAAGAAATGTGTCGACTCTGAGTCTTGGAAACTCTTCATTCCACCCTCACTCCTGACCAATAGTCTGCAGGTCTCGAATTCTCAGGAACGTGCGGGTAGCTCCTCGGTCGCGGCTTCCCATGCTGTGAGCAGTCTGAAGCCGCTGGGAAGCTGGTCTCGAGCTGGCTCCCCGGCTCTGAAGTTCACGGCACTGGGCCTCACGGGAGACCTTCTCCGCCGCGGTGCCTTTTCCTCCGGGTCCCCCGTTGGCTGTGCTGCGTTAGACACCAGGCCCCTCGGTGCTGGGCAGCTGCCTTGGTTTACCTTTGATCACATCCTCGCTGCCATTTTCTGGGTTCCTAATTTGGAGGTTGGGCCTCATAGACTGGTCCTTTAATTTTCCTTTTTCCTTTCTTTCTCACTGTTTCTCGATTCTACCGCCAACATCAGGAGGGCTGAGCTATGGTTATAAACAATGTCCTGGAGGAGCAGTTACCCACGTGTCCCGGCTGTGGGGATCCCTGGGGATCCCTCTGGTTCTGAGCACCCTGGAACCCTGCCTCCCGTCCCCGCAGCCCTTCCCAGGGGTGGTGCTGGGGGCAGAGCCCACAATCCGTGCAGCAGACCTTCCCGGCCGGAGCGGAGCCCACGTGGGTGGTTTCCTAGACTCTACCTCCCAGGCCTGCAGTGGAGTTCTCCATCTTGGGCTTTCCTGTTTTTAGTTTCCAAAATTTTGTTCTTATTCTCTTATTTGTAGCATCCTATTTTTTAAATGAATCCTAAATCTTCTCTTATCTCTATGAGAAAACGTGATTGTTCAAAAGGTTCTCTTCTCCCTCAACAGTCTGTTCCAGGGCTCAGCAAGCTCTGGCCTGGGGCCTGCATTTGGAGGGCCTCCATCAGTCAGGAATGCTTTTTACATCTCCGAAGGGTTAAAAATACGGATCTACGTGCACCACAACCTCTGCGGGCCACAGAGCCTACACCCACCCTGACCCCCGACAGAGCCACGCCGTCCCCTCAGCCGCCTCCTGCTGTGCTGTCCGCTGCCTCTCTCCCAGGAGCTTTCTGGAGCACACCTGCTGCTCGCTCCTGTTTTTGAACAGGGTGCAAACGCTCTGCCGGGAAGCTCCCAGCCTGGAGCTGGGTGGGTGTGGGACCCCCGGCATCAGCCTCCTTCTCTCACCTTGGCCAGCCGTGACCCCTCGGGCTGCTAAACTGGCACCCCCCGCCCCCCGCATGGATGGGGTGCCTTCCAGTGAGGCCCTGGCCCGGGTTTCGGCTGCGCCCGCCTGCCAGCCCTCCCCAAGTGCGTCTCTAGCCCGTGAGCAGCAGGTGTGCCCTGCATTCTCTCGCCAGCATCGGCCCCTGCCGGGAGGAGCTGGACCCTCAGCCTCACGGTGGCTCCCCGGCGCAACCGGCATCCCAGCGTGAAGTGGCTGCAGGCCCAGCGTGGCTCCTGGTGGCGCTCCCTCCGCGGCCTCACCCTGCTGCTTCGGCAGCCCCGATGCCTCTAAACGACTGGTCGGTGGCCGGGTGCAGGCTCACCACGGGCTCTGGCCCGCGGCACAGCTCTCAGGGTTTCGCACAATATCTGCTTTGCAAGCCCACAACTTCTCTAAGAGAGAAAGGAAAACCATCAAGCTCTTCTGTCCTGGCCCCATCTTCATCACCGTCCAGGGTCCCTGGTGCCACCAGAGCCTGCGGGCGGCTCGCTGTGAGCTGGGCTGCTTCTCGGGAGTCACCCTTCTCCGCTCGGCTCGTTACCCAGAGAGGAGGTGCTAGTTACCACCTGCTTTGTAGCTTCCAGAGTATCGCGGCTGTGCTGGTTTGAATGTATTATGTCCCCAGAAAAAGCCATATTCTTTGATGCAATCTCGTGGGGCAGACGTATTAGTGGGGATTAAGTTGGAACGTTTGGATTAGGTTGTTTGCATGGAAATGCGCCCCACCCAGCTGTGGGTGATGACTCTGATGAGATAACTTCCATGGAGGCGTGGCCCCACCCATTCAGGGTGGGCCTTGATCAGGGGAGCCATATAAATGAGCTGATGGGCAGAGGGAGCTCAGTGCAGCTGTGAGTGACATTTTGAAGAGGAGCCACAGCCAAGAGGGACACTTTGAAGAAAGCACAGAAGCTGCAGATGAGAGACAGTTTGGGGACGGCAGTTGAAAGCAGACTCTTGCTCCAGAGAAGCTAAGAAAGGATTAATGCCCCAAGAGCAACTAAGAGTGACATTTTTGAGGAACTGCAGCCTAGAGAGGAACATCCTGGGAGAAAGCCATTTTGAAACTAGAACTTTGGAGCAGATGCCAGCCACGTGCCTTCCCAGCTAACAGAGGTTTTCCGGACGCCATTGGCCATCCTCCAGTGAAGGTACCCGATTGCTGATGCCTTACCTTGGACACTTTATGGCCTTAAGACTGTAACTGTGTAACCAAATAAATCCCCTTTATAAAAGCCAGTCCATCTCTGGTGTTTTGCATCCCGGCGGCATTAGCAAACTAGAACAGTGGCTCTGCTCTCCTTGTAGGGGACGGAACGTGTCCCCAGCGTGGACCCCGCCCTGGTCTGGGTCCGCGTCCTGGTGTCTGTGACCCGCTGTGAACAGCATTTCTTCAAGACGCTCCCTGGGTCAGTGCGGGCTGACGATTCCCGGAGTCCCGTGGAGGCCGCGGGGGCCATGGGCTGGAGGGGACGGGGGAGGCTGCCGCACGCTTGGCCCAGCCTCGGGGTCGCGCAGAGCCGGCCCCAAACACACAGCCTTCGGGGACAAAGGCCCGATGGGGCCTCTGTGGCCTCAAAACCGGGAGCCAATAAACTGCCATTGTTGAAGCCAACCCCGCTGCGTGGTGTTTGTTTTAGCAGCTGGGAAACTACAACCCTCCTCGACTGCTTTGTCTTCAGGGACTTACTCCACGAAAAGCACCGTTGACTGCGGTTTGGTGGTGTATCAGGAGGGAGCAAACTAGATCCGTCTGTTCATTCTGCCGCCCAGCCCCAGATACACCCCCAGTTTCCACATTTTTTTAGTGAATAAATGCTTTACTTCTATAATGAAAAAGCAATTTTAAAGTCACTTCAGTAAGACGTATGTCCTGACACACAGGAGGTTCTCACTGTCTGCTGAGAGCATCACCACTCACGGAACAGGCAGGAGGTCTTGGCTCCGTCCCACCCTAGCCGTGTCGCAGCGCCTTCCTCCACCCCTACCCCACCCCCAGCCGACCCCACCTCAGGGTCCTTAGCCTCCGTCCCCCCTGCAGAGCCCCAGCACGCACAGGCCTGGGGAGACGGCCTGGACACCATGGGGGCCACGCTGGGCCTCCTGCAGGGGGTGTCTGTCCACAGCCCACGAGCCCACCCCAGGCACACAGGCTCCTGCCACGACTCCCAGCTGCCTCGGCGCCTGTGGCTTTGCCGGCCCTCCTACCTGGACGAGCTGGGCACTGGGCGTGGCCAGCAGGTTGAGTGTGCAGGAAAGCTTCTGGAAGAACTGCTCACCGGCGGAGCCGAAGCCGGCACTCTTCACCCACTCCAGGAGCTGCTGCAGGCGGGCACAGGCCTGCACCCCTCGGGGCCAGTGGAAGCAGCTCAGCAAGGGGCCTGGGGGAGCGGAGATGGGGGGACCCCAGGTCTGGAGCTGCTGGCCCTCCTGCCCCCACCCCATCCCCGTGGCCACGAGCTCGCCCGCTCCCACCGTGTGCTCACCCAGGTGGTTTCTGTGCCCCCTCGGCTAGGGCCCAGGTGCATGCATGGCTGCACCACCAGCCAGAGGTCAGAGCGGGCACCGAGGAAACCAACCCCTTCCCGGGCAGGGCCCAGCAACATGTGGAGGAGACAGCCCCTCGGCCTCCCCAGGACAAGGCCGCCCAGGCCCCCGGCTCGGGGCAGCTCTCCCTCTGTCCCCCTCCCTCCCCGAGGAAGGCCCTGGGACCCCTGCCAGGGAGGGAGGAAGAGGGGACCACTGAGAGGAGCTTCTCGGTAGGGACCCCCCAGCACAGCGGGGACGAGGTGGGAGGGCCAGTGCCTGCCCCTGCCTGGGTGGAGATCGAGGGGGCCTGCTCCACATCAGCTCACGGGACCCCCCAGGGGGATGTCACGGAGTCAACTCAGAGACCCCACCAGCCGCCCCCCGGGAGCCGGGCTCGCCAGATCACAACTCAACCCTCACACAGCCACCCTGGGAAGCAGGGTCACCGCCACAGGGGGGACCAGGGCCCAGCACCCCACCCCACCACGGCCTACCACCGTCCCAGGGGGGTCTGCCAGGACCCCTTCTCCAGCCTGTTGTTGGGATGCTCTCAGCAACTGTCCTCTGCCCCACAGGCCTCAGCCTCCACCACCACCCACCCTCAACATGGGCACCCCACTTCCCAGACCCCCCCAAAAGCCAGGCCCCCAGGATGGCCGTGGTGGCCATGGACTGCAGTGGGGGCAGTCTCAGCGCCTCCTGCCAGGATCACGGGGTCCCCAGCCGTGGCCCGAGGCTCCCAGGGGGCTGACACCCCGGGGCCCCCGCAGCGCCTCACCCTTGTCCAGGAGCTGGTTGAAGAGCAGGGTGCCGGAGAAGAAGAGCAGATAGGCGAGCACCTGGGAGGCCACCTCAGGGTGCAGCTGCGCCCGCCGCAGCAAGTCCAGGGCAGCCTGGTAGACGGCCACGACGCGGCGCAGCTCCTCGGGGAGCACGGGTTCCCCGCCCTGGCCCTCCCAGGGCTCCGTCTGGAAGGGGGGTCCCTCCAGGAGGCCCGGGAGGCAGACGTACAGGGCCTGGGGGGAGGGGGCAGCTCGCTCGTCTCCGGGGGCTGCCCGACCCCGCGTCCTGCCCGGCCCGATGACCTCGGTTTGTGGGACCCCCTGCCCAGGTCGGGGTTGCTGACCAGCCAGCCCAGCTGAGTTCCTCTGGCCAAGTGCCCACAGGGCCCACAGGAAGTGGCCACACCGCAGCGGACCCCCAGCTCCCCGCTCCTGCTCGGGGTGCCAGGGGCACGAGTGGTTCTGCCCGGCTGCAGCGTGAGGGGCTCGCCCGTCTTCAGAGGCGTCGCCGGGGCCCACCCTGGCTGGCTCCACAGGGCAGGGAGAAGGCAACGCCTCCACCCCCGAGCGTGTCAGGATGCCTGGAAGGGTGGGTGGAAGGTGGGCTGGGGCCACGCTGGGGGTGGGGCCCGCCTTGAACATGGGTGGCCGTGGGGGTCAGACCTGGCACCTGGCATAACCCAGGAAAGCACAGGCTGCCCGGAAGGTGGGTGGACGGCGGGCCCAGGCCGAGCCCATGCCAATCCCAGCACCACCGCGGAGTCCGCCCGGGCCTCATCCTGGTGGACGTGCTCGGCTCGGCACAGCGAGCAGCAGAGCCCCCGCCTGCAGGCAGAGGGCACCCCGCGAAGTGATGGCCCAGGCCCCCGGCCCCCGCAGCTCGGAGCTCAGGGCCCCTGACCCCACCTCCCAGCAGGGCTGCGGACGACGGCCTCTCGGGACAGCGGGCCAGGGCCAGGCTCAGCCACCACCAGCACCCACTTCCTCTCCCGGACGGTCCTCCCCAGAGCTGCTGCCCCTCGTCAGTCCTTCCAGGCGTCCCCCCGGGGAGTCGGTACGTGGATGTTCACAGGCAAGCGGCGGGGGGGGGGGGCGCCAGAGCAGGGCTGGCCTGGGCAGACCGCGGGGAAGGAGGGGCCGCCGCCCTCACCAAGGCCACTCGCTGCGCCCGGCCCCGCACGCCTTCTCCGGAGCCCTCAGGCACCCCGCAGGGGGCAAAGGGCCTCCCTGGCCTGGACGTCCACCTGCCCGGGCCGCCCTACCTTGGAGATGTAGTAGACGCACTGCTGGAAGGCGTAGAGAACGGTCTCCTCCAGCAGCGCCATGGCCTCCTCGCTGGCCGCAAGCGTGCAGGAGAGCAGCGACGCCTCCGAGCCTGCGGGAGACACAGCCCTGAAGCCAGCTCCCGGGGCACCGAGGCACCGGGCAATTCAGAGCTTCCGGGCGGCAGCACCCCAGAGGGGAGTGGGCTGCGGGATCGGGGCGGGGACACGGCGCTGCCTTCTGACGTCCCGGCACACAACCGACGCAGTGTGTGCCAGGAGCCAGTCCACAGCTCCAGGCCCGCTGCTCAGGGCACTGGGTGCCCGCGGGGCCCACCCACCCTGGACCCAGCCGGGACACTCTGCAGAGCCTGGAGGGGCCACCAGCCCAGGAATCTTCAGCTGCCAAGAAGGAAGAGACCAAAGTCTGCCCCGTCCCTCCTTTCTCCTGCCAGCCCAGCTGGGAGGGGCTGCAGGGGAGACCCTGCCATGTCCTCAGCAGCAGGCAGAGGGGGCCCCCCAAGATCACCAGGGAAGGAGGCGGGGCGATATGGCGGCATAGGGAGGTGTGGAGTTTTGTTAGTGCCTCAAAGCAACTAGTAAATGGCCAGGAATAACCAGTATGTAGTCCAGTACAACCGTAAGGGAACATCCGTGACTGGCAGCCTGGAATGGGGTGAACGGCCGAGAGCGCAGCATAAACTGTAAGTAAACCCCCGACCTATGGAGCTGTGTCCCTCCCCCGCCAGCACGGCAGGCTGAGTTGAAACACCTCCCTATGGGAAAAAGCAGCAGGTTACCTAGAGCGAAAGAAAGTAACTCAACCAAGCTCCAACTGCAGTTTTAATCAACCAGTCTGGACTACTGAATACACACTTGGAGCACAGATAAACCTGGAACAAACAGGAAAGGAACCCTGAAGTTCCTTCCAGCAGAGGAGAGACAGGGCTGATTGAAATAAAAATACATAATTATAAAACAGAGACTTTCGCAGTCCGCTGAGCTCAGAATACTGGGAAAGGGCTGTGTGCCCCAAAAAGGGCACTGAGAACTGGGCACCGACTGTGGTTCCTGATTGATAACTGAGGGGCTGGGGACTGGCTCTGAAAAGGGGATTTCTTTCTTTTTCCTTTCTTTTCCTCTTACTCTAAGTAGCCCATTAGAGAAAGCCTCAGGCATTTTCAGTCGTCAGCTCTGACCCAGGTAAGAGTGGAGTTAACAGAGTCAGAGAGACAAAGGATTTCAAGTGTAGCAGATAACTCCCTAAAGGGCGTATCTTCCCTAAGAAAAGGGGGGCGGGGCCCAGCTCAAGTGGCTGCCCTCCCTCAGAGAACCCAGACCCCACGGCATGGGGTAGGGGGACCAAAAACAACTTAAGCTTGGCTTCTGACACCCTCGGCCCCTGGCCAGGGCAGGGTCCACTGAAAATTAAGGGGACCACACCTCTTTACACCAGGGGAGCTGCAGGCTAAGTGCCACCTGCTGGGCAGGAGAGGAAAAGCACTGAGTCTAGAGGCCTCGTGAGAAAGTTGGATAACCTGCTCCTCAGGGAAACCTGACTCTGAACACAGCCTCCTCCTGAGACCTGGCCCCGTCTGGTCTGGGAAAACCTGATTAGGGTACTCAAGGAAACCAGATGCCTAGACAACAAAATATTATGAATCACAGTAGAAAAAAAAAGATATGACCCACTCAAAGGAACAAACACACTTCAAATGAGATACAAGAGTTGAAACAATTAAAGATGTTCAAATCTTCTAAATCAAATCAATGAGTTGAAGGAAGATGTGGCAAAAGAGATGAAGGATGTAAAGAAGACACTGAATGCCCATAAAAAATAATTTGCAAGCTTGAATAAACAAATGGCAGAACTTATGGGAACAAAAGATAAAACAGAAAAGATATAATACACAATGGAAACACAACAGCAGCTTTGAAGAGGCAGAAGAAAAGATTCATGAACTAGAGGACAGGACATTGGAAATCTCACAAATAAAAGAACAGATAGGATAAAGAATGCAAAAATAGGAGCAGAGTCTCAGGGAATTGAAGGACAACATGAAGCACATGAATATACATGTAATGGGTGTCCCAGAAGGAGAAGCAAAGGAAAAGGGGACAGAAAGAATAATGGGTTAAATAATCACTGAAAATTCCCCATCTCTTATCAAAAATGAAAACTACAGATCCAAGAAGCGCAGCATACCCCAAACAGAATAGATCCAAACAGACCTACTGCAAGACACTGAAAAATCAGATTATCAAATGTCAAAGACAAAAAGAGAATTCTGAAAGCAGCAAGAGAAAAGCAATCCATCACATACAAGGGAAGCTCAGTAAAACCATGTGTGTATTTATCAATAGAAACCAGAGAGGTGAGAAAGCAGTGGTATTATATGTTTAAGACACTGAAGGAGAAAAACCACCAACCAAGAATTCTATATCAAGCAAATTGCCCTTCAAATATAAGAGAGAGTTTAAAATTTTTCAGAGAGACACTGAGAGAGTTTGTAAACAAGATGCCTGCTCTACAAGAACTACTAAAGGGAGCACTACAGACAGGAAAAGCATGGAGAAACAGGTTTGGAGAAGAGTGTAAAAAGAAGACTATAGGTAACTGTAAGAAGACAAAAAAAAGAAAAATAAAATAAAACATGACATACAAAATCCAGAAAACAAAATGGTAGACAGTAGATATTACATTGAGCAAAATTACCCAGAAACAAAAGGACAAATACGGTATGGTCCCCCTAACAGGAACTAACTGATGAATGAACACTGCCAAGCTAAAGCTGAGAACACAGAAGATAGAAAGAGGGTAGAGATTGCGCACCTGATGCTGAAGGAGCACAGAATGTTCAACAGGATTGACTATATAGATCCCAGAACGGATAGCACAATACTGTGTGATGGCAGCTTACACGGTAAGTACTCTCAACAAGGACGAGTGTGAGTATGGTTGAAAGAAAAAGGCTAGGGGCATGGATGACACCAGATGGAAAGACAGAAGATAGACTGGGACTGTGTAACTTAGCAAAACCTAGGGTTGTCAATGATGGTGATTTAACGTTCAAAAACAAGAATGTTTTTACATGAAGGAGAACAAATGAACGTCAACATTGTAAGGTGTTGAAAATTGGATGGTACAGGGGAAAAAATACAATCAATGCAAACTAGAGTCTATAAGTAAGAGTAACACTTACCATGCATCTGTTAATTGTACCACAGGGAATATACCAAAGCTAAAGGTCTGTGAGGTGGATTATAAGGGAGTGGTATGGGATCCTAGGAAGTGGTGGTGTTGTCTGACCTTCTCAGTGTATCTTATTTTCCTCCTATCTTTCATTTTTTTATTCTTCATTTTTTTCCCCATCTTCCTCTTTCTTTGTGGAAGAAACGGAAATATCTTCATATAGGTTGTGGTGGCGAATGCATAACTATGTGATTATACTGGGAATCACTGTCTACTAAGGATGGCTTGTATGGCGTGTGAATAAAACTGTTTAAAAAACAAACAAAATAAACAGAGGGATACTTGTATGGTCAATTTATTCAAACACCATAACAACATGGAACCTTGAATAGGGGGCGAGATCTGGTTGGTGGGTACAGGTTAGCATGAAGCTCCAATACTCCCCAGAGTAATTTGGGCAGAGTATAAAATGTATTTGCAAAGCTCCCCTGAGGGATTGGGGGAAAATATGGATTAAACTTCCCCACCTGGGGAATTACTGATATTCTTGCAAGTATTGGGGACTACCAGTTTAGCAAGCTGAGCCCTTGATCTTGGGACTTGCCCTTATGAAGTTTGTTTCTGCAAAGGAGAGGCTAAGCCTACTTATAATTGTGCCTAAGAGTCACCCCCAGAGAACCTCATTTGTTGCTCAGATGTGGCCTCTTTCTCTCTCTCTCAGCCAACTCGGCAGGTGAACTCACAGCCCTCCCCCCTACATGGGACCTGACTCCCAGAGGTGTAAATCTCCCTGGAAACGTGGGACATGACTCCCGGAAATGAGCCTGGCCCTGGCATTGTGGGATTGAAAAAATCTTCTTGATCAAAAGGGAGAAGCAAAATGAAACAAAATAAAATTTCAGTGGCTGAGAGATTTCAAATGGAGTTGAGAGATCATTCTAGAGATTGTTCTTATGCATTATATAGATGACCCTTTTTAGCTTTTAGTGTATTGGAATAGCTGGGAGGCAATTCCTGCAACTACTGAACTGTAATCCAGTAGCCTTGATACTTGAAGACGACTGTATAACTATGTAGCTCACAAGGCATGACTATGTGATTGTGAAAACCTCCTGGCTCACATTTCCTTTGTCCACGGTATGGACAGATCGGCAGAAAAATGGGGACAAACACTAAGTGAATAATCGAGGGGCAGGAGGGGTGTTCCTTTTTAACTTCTTTTTTTTTTTCATTTTTATACTTATTTTTTGGAGCAATGCAGATGCTCATGTGGTGAGGAATGCACAACCATGCCAGACACTGAGAGCAGGGACTGCACGGTCCGGATGACTGGCGGGTGTCAGATCACAGCAACAACACAACAGACCACCGGGCTTTCACCAAGGGCGCCGGGTCCTCGGACGCGTGGCCTGGAGGAAGAGGGGCCTTCCCAGGCCGGGGGCAGGGGGCGGGGTGGGGGCGCAGGTCACGGGACCGAGCGGGTCGGGGATGCCGGGGGGGGGGGGGGGGGGGGGGGGGGGGGGGGGGGGCGGGAAAGGCGGGAGAACAGGCCGGGCCCACGGGGCCCCGGGCAGCGCCAGGCGACGAGGCGTCTGGGTCCTTCGGGGTCCGAGGGAAGGGGCCAAGGACGCCGGCTGCAGCGGCTTCCCAACCCGCCCACACGGGAGCGCGCGCACGGCGTCACCAGCGCGGCCCCGCCCCCCGACCCGCCCAGCGTGCGCGCCCCGGCCCCCCCGACCCCCAGCGTGCACGGCCCCGCCCCCCCCCCGACACCCAGCGTGCGCAGCCCCGGCCCCCCGACCCCCCAGCGTGCGCGGCCCCGGCCCCCCCCGACCCCCAGCGTGCGCGGCCCCGGCCCCCGACCCCCAGCGTGCGCGACCCCCGGCCCCCCCCGACCCCCAGCGTGCGCGGCCCTGGCCCCCCCGACCCCCAGCGTGCGCGGCCCCCGGCCCCCCCGACCCCCAGCGTGCGCGGCCCCGGCCCCCGCCCCGCCCCGCCGACTCTCGCGGGGCCCCTCCCCACAGCCGGGGCCTTCCGCTGCCTTTCGGGGCCGCAGGCGCAGGGCTGGGGCTGAGGGTCCCAGGGCCTCGGGGAGAGCAGAAGCTCCTCGGGCCCTGCACCGCGCAGGCGAGAAGGAAGCGAGGAGCAACCGGGAGACCCCCCCTAACCCCCAACCCAGCCGGGACCCACCTGCGGACTGTCCGCGGCCCGGGCCACCCTGGGCAGAAGCTGCTGGTGCCCCGGAGCCGCCTCTCTCGGTGCACTGGGGGCCCGCCCGACGCGCACCGCCTGTCTCCTCGGGGCTCCTGCACCCGGGCCCGGCCACCCACCAGGCAGGGCCACCGGGAGCCCCCCGGGAGCCCCTCAGGCCTGCCGTCTGCACAGCGCAGGGAAAGGAAGGCTCCATCTGAGCCACGGCCCAGCACAGCAGAGGGGGCTGAAGGCTGGGCGGACACTGGGGCTCCAGCCACTCCCCGCTCCGCTCCCACCCCTAGGACGCTGCCCCCACCCCCACCCCCACCCTGTCACCCCCACAGCAGATGTGCAGGCCCAAACCCACAGCTGCCCCGGAAACACCCCTTGCCCAGCGCCTCCGATCCACTCGTGTGTCCCGCAGACCCTGGCGTGCTCTCCCCACGCTCCATCTCTGAAATCGCCCACAGCTCGGGGCCTCACAGCGCCGACGGGCACAGCAGCTGACGGCACCGCTGGCTGTGGTGACCTCGCCGCCCCGAGCGCCTGGGGGGCCTGCCCACGAGCAGGGCGTGGCAGGAAAGCAGGGGACCAGGGTGCCGATGGGCTGAGGTGCCAGCACCAGTCTCGGGGTGCTTCCCACAAGACATCCTTCTCAGTAGAAGCCGCCCCCCAAACCCACCGCGGCGCGGGGCCAGCTTGGGGGCGGCTCGCACCTGAGGCGCTCAGCTCCTCCTCCAGGCGCTGCATGTAGAGCGGGCTCCGCTGCTGGACGAAGTAGAGCAGCTCCACGGCGTTGGCCATCCAGAGCAGGACGTGCTGCAGGTCCGGGGCCAGGTCCGCGAAGCACAGGCTGGACGAGGACAGGGGCTCTGGGCTGCGAGGGACAGGCGGAGCAGGGCAGGCCGGTTAACGGGGGCTGCCGCCACCGGAGGACGCAGGGTTAGGGGGACACGGTCACTAACAAGGGCTGGTCAGCCTGGCGATGAGCCAGGAAGGTAAAACACAGCTCTCGACGCCTGCCCGAGACACCAGAGGCACCTCCGCGGCCCAGGCCAGCACCCCGTGAAGGGTCTGGTACACTCCTGTTTTCAGAGTCTTCCCCTGGAGCTCAGATCATCACGTCGCCGTGAAACTGACAACAGCGAGTGGACGTACGAGCGTCTGGGGCAGGAGGGCAGAGGCTACGGCTGTAGAACCAGCGTCAGCTCTCGTCATTTACGTTTAAAAGGGAGTTAACAGAAACAATAAACAGCACTGACTACCCGGCTTGGGGCAGAAGGCAGGATGAGGCCAACATGACTACTGGAGCAGGGAGTCCAGAGAGCACAGCTGAAGAAAGCGAAACCAGGGGAGCAAAGCGCGTTACTCAAAGAGCCAATCGCTGGAAACGCCGAGAACGGCCGCGGCTCCCGGGGAGCTCTGCGCGGGGCGGACAGGGCTGCGCCTTCCCTTCCTGAGCCGGGACTCCCCAGGGGCTGGGCCGGGTCCTGAGCTCCAAGCCTCGGGCCGCCTTGGTGCGGGGGAGGTGGGGAACCCCACCTGGCACATGGGAGACGGCTGGGCCTGTGTGTGCAGCAGCCAGCGGCGGTCAGGGGCCGGGCAGCCCCCCAGGCCTGGCCCACCTCCCAGGGGGACTCGCCAGGCCAGGCAGAGGCACCAACCGAGCCCCCCTTTCCAAACGCAAATCGGACGCTCAGGTCCCGCTTTCCCGTCCAGGAGCACCTCACCATCAGCGAGCGCCAAGCCCGCACAGGCCTCCCCTGCGGACCATCGCTGGGAGGCGTCCAGACGCCTTTCACAGGGGCCAAGAGCCTGACCCAGGACTCAGGAGACCCACCAGGGACGTCCTTCGAGCATCCCAGGTACGCGGCTGCCCCTCGCACAACCCCCACCACCCAGCCCCATCGGCCGGGGCGCCTGCCTGCCGCGGGGAGGGGGACAGATGAGAGCAGTGGCCCCTCTGTGAGGCTCTGCCCACCCAGGCCTGGGGACAGGGTGACCAGAAGCCCCTGGAAGAGCCCAGAGGATGACTGTGGACGGAGTGCCCACCTGCCCACCTGCCAGGAAGCCCCCAGCACCTGGGCTGGGCATGGTGGGGGTGTCGGCGACAGCTGGGGGCTGGCATAGCCTGTCCCTCCCATTTTCCTGCTCCAGCCGAGCATCAGCCAGGCGCCCACGCTCCCTTCCCCAGGGGCCTTCTCAGGCCCACGGTGGCCCTCGCTCTCCCTGGCGCCATTGCCCTTCTGTCCACCAGGGAGGGGGCAGCTGGCCCGAGACCGGCCGCCCCATGTCTCCGCTGCTAAATGGGTCGCAGGCGCTCACTATGCGGCGCCGAGACTCGGATCCTTTCCGCTGAGCCCTGAAGCAGGGCAAGTTACACCGGGCGGCGCTCCGGCACGAACACCTCCGGACCCCTGACGAAGGACTCGTCTGGCTTTCGTCCGTCCGCCTTCTCGGTGTCACCCAGAACCGAGGGGCAGACGGGCGTCCTCTGAAGATGAACCAGAGTCGCTGCCCTGAGTTTCAGGGTTGAAGCCTGGCAAGACTGGCACCGTGCACACCCCAGGGCCACACTGGGGCACAGAGTGGGGCACAGGAGCCCCCCGCCTGAGGGTGCACCACCACGGGGACACAGCCCACCTGGCGGACTCTGCACCCGACCCGCTGGGGGCCAGGGAGTGAGACCCAGGTCCCCTCGAGTCCTGCCCGGGGCCGTGAGGGGCGCCCAAGGCCGCGGGGCCCCAACGGCGGGGTCAGAGCCCGGCGACCTCCAGCACCAGCAAGGACACACGACTCATCACACACGGCCGGGGGACGGCAAGCAGGCGCTGCCCCCACGGGTGCCACAGCTGCACCACCACAGGATCCCACGCAGGGTGTCTACTCTGGGAAGTGCCCACCCTGCAGAGGTGCGAGGACCGGCAGGGGCTGGGCAGAGCGGGGTGGCCCGAGATCCCGAGTGGGAAGCACCAACTGCACAAGGACATGGCCGGTGCCGCCCCACGGGGACTGGTGGCCGGGGCTGCGGGGGACCTGGGGGACGGGGTGCGGGTCCCGCCTCGCTCTCTGGCTGGGCACAGCTACACCTCCCCGGGGCTGTCCACGCAGGTGATTTAACACATGACTCCTGCTGGGGCTGCAGGTGAGGGGAGCCCCGGCCGGGGTCCCTAAGCGCCGGCGGGAGACGTGGGGAAAGCTGAGCTCTGGCCGCTCCAGCCTTGGGCGATGGGCACCCGCAGGGCAGGACGGGGACCAGAGGGAGAGTGACCTGGTGACCGCGAGGACAGGACGTGAGGGGGCCAGAGGGAGGCCGTGCGGGGAGGAAGGGGACCAGGGGAGCAGACCTCTGAGGACATCGTGACCCAAGAACCAACCGGGACGGCGGCTGGGGCGGCCGGGCCGTGGAGGAGCTGCCCCGGGTGCCCACACGACTTGGCACCGCGAGCGCTGTGAGCAGCTGACCAAGGGCCCTGGGAGGGACTCGGCGGAGGCGAGGCCTGAGGGGCTGAAGGGGACGATTGCGAGCAGACGCAAGAAGCAGGGAGGGACTCTTCAGCCCCCCAACTGCAGATCCAATCCCAAGTGCTCAGTGTGAAAACGCCGATCGCTGCCAACGCTGCAGATGTCGCCTTCAACTCGGGGGCGAGACTTTACACCAGTGCCGGCTGAGGCTCTCCGAGGAAGCGTCTCCAGAGCAGCAGCGACACCCAGCCGGGCCCGAGGCCGCTGGGCGCTCTGGCAGCAGGGCAGACACATCCCCTCCACCCTGACACACGAAAAGACGAACACATCGGGTGCAGCACCTTGAAGGAAGGGGGAAGGAGGCAGGAGAAAGGGGGCTTCTCGGAGAAGAGACGAGGGGCAGGGTGGCTCCACGAGCTGCAGCGGTGAGCCTCAGAGCCCAGCCCGGGGTCAAGGGCTCCGGCCCAGGCAAGGTCACCAGCAGGGCCTGGAGCTGACCCTCACGCCAAACCCATGGCCTCCACCCACTGGCCCAGGAAGCACAAGACCGTCTGTCTGTCTAAGCCCGTGGCAACGACGGGGGGAAAGAAAGGGTCGCCTGTGGGAAAACCCAACCCGAGGCCCATACTCCACGTGCCACGCGGGCAGTCGGCGCTGAGCAAGCAGCAGCCAAGGACTGACGAGAGGCCCCAGCAACGAAGCCCCCGGGGTGGGCCGCGGCAGGGAGCATCCCTAACGCAGAGCCCGGTCACCGCCGAGAAAACACCAGAAACGAACCACCTGGGGGAGCGCCAGCCGATGTCACCACAGGAGAACCACCCCAGACACTGCGACCCCAGAGGCGAGGCCATAAAGAAACGGTACCTCAAACAACTAAAAACATAAAAGAATGTACAACATAATGACTGAACAAAGCAGGATTCATTTTTTTAAACACTGGTTAAATTAAAAAGAAACCTAATAGTAACCTTAAAAATTAAAAAAAAAAATCACTAAAATTTAGGACGGCAGATTCCACAGCTGGGGAGGGGTCAGTGAATGGAGCGGCCGGGAGAAGTCGCCGAGAACGCACCAGAGAGAGGCGAGCAGGTGGGAGGCCTGGTTCAAACGGGGGGTCGCGGCCCCCAGAAGCCCCCGGAAGAGAGAGGAGACAGAGGCAAAGCCCAGTAACTGAGACGGCCGCAGCCTCACACAGACGACCCCATGGGACACGGGTAAAGACACAGAGCAACAAAGAGCAAAAAAGAAACCCTAAAAGAATGACATTAGACACACATGAGACTTCTCACCAAAATAACAGAGGCTAAAAAGTAATGGAACCACATCTTCAAAGCATGGACGGAAAAGAACTCTACTATTCAAGAGTGAGGGCAAAAATCAAAACGTTTTCTGACGCAAGGTCCAAGCGGGCTGGCTGCCCAGAGCCTCAGAGGAAGAGAACTCAAAGACGCAGTTCAGTAAAAGGACACTGGTCCTAAAAGCAGCAAACGGAACGCAAGACACAGTAAGGGAAAAAATGCTGGTCAGCGTAAGCATAATGGTAAATCAAAATAAGCACCTGTAACAAGGCTGATTCAGGAAATACGGGAATTAGAAATGAGAAGCTAAAATGCTACAGCATATTAAAACGAAAGTAGGAAATGGGGAGCGAAGTTGGAGCGTTCTAAGAGCCAGTGTTCAACAAAAAAATGTTGCTAATTTAAGAATTACTAAAACTTTGAAACCAATGGAGAAGAAAAGGTGGAACTAAAAGACAACAATCCAATCGAAGGCAGGAAAGTATGCAAAAGAAAGGTGAGCCAGCATGGTAAACAGATAGAAAAAACATATCCAAATAAATCAGTAACTGTATTAAATGTAAACGGATTAAACGTGTTCTTGAAACACCAAAACATGCAGGTTAGATATGCAATTGTTTTTTAAAAATATAAAACAAAAGGATTCAGAAAGATTGAGAGTAAAGGCATAAAAATTGTTTTTCAGGCAAATACTAAAAAAAAGAAAGATATGCTAGTCTGAATCTGTGATGTATCCCATAAAAGACTGTTCTTTAATGCAATCTTGGGGCAGACCTGTTGTAGGTGGGATATTTTGCGTAGGTTGTTTCCATGGAAATGTGACCCACCCAATTGTGGGTGGGGCTTTTGATTAGATTGTTTCCATGGAGGTGTGGCCCTGCCCATTCATGGGGGTCTTGATTAGTTTACTGGAGTCCTTAAGAGAGCTCAGGGGCTGATACAGACCCAGATGCTTGGAGATGCAGACAGAAGGACGTCTGAAGATGCTGAGTTAAGAGATGAAGCCCAGAGTTTCTCCCGGAGAAGCTAAGAGAGGACCCCTAGATGCTGAAAGAGAAAGCCACTGGAATCAGAAGCCGAAAGCAATGCAACCCGGGAGCAAAGGACCAGCAGACGCCAGCCACGTGCCTTCCCAGCTGACGGAGGGTTTCCGGACGCCATCAGCCTTTCTTCAGTGAAGGTGTCCTCTTGTTGATGCCTTAGTCTGAACACTTTACGGCCTTAGGACTGTAAATTTGAACCTTAATAATCCCCTTTATAAAAATCAATCAATTTCTGGTATACCATGTAACAGCAGCTCTACACGGTAGCTCTAGCAAACCAGAACAATTAACATTTAAAAGAAAAAAGGATCTGGGGGCAGTCGGAATTAGGAGGATAAGAGGGCCATCCCTTTAAGAAGAACAATTTAAAACAATACAGCCTAGTAGCTGTGCAAACCTTATTACAAAATATTAACACAAATTGAACAAAACTCACAATTCTTTAAAAGAAACTTGCAAATGCACAATCAAGTGGGAAATGGTAACATATTCCTCTCAGAATCAGAGAGCTTGAACTGACCAAAAAGTTGATGGGAATGGGCAAAACTAATCTATGTTGACGGTAATCAGAACAGTGATTACTGCTGGGGGTGGGGGGGGGTACATTGAATAGGGCCCAGAGGATTTTCTGGGTGACAGAAATGTTCTATATCTTGTTTGGGGTGATGGTCAGAACACTTGTTTTATATTTATCAACACTCACCAAACTGTAAACTAATGCCTATGCATTTCACCTCAATAAAAATCCTTACATGATATTTGTTAAAAGGAAAAAAAAATTAATGAAGATGGGGTCAAGAAAAATAAACAATAAACCAACCTGATCTAACACACATACACTGAACTCTACACAAAGAACAGAATCTAGGTAGTTTTTACGTAGACATGGAATCTTTACAAATTTGACCCACCAGGTGGCTGAAAAAGGCATTTCTAACAAAAGACAAAAAGCTGGAACTTTAAAAACCAGAACCTCTCATGATGCAAAGCCAAAAGTAACAAAAATGCAGCAGGAAAGCATATGTAGTCAGAAATTCAAAGAATTTTCAAAGCAATTCACAAATCAAGGAAGAACTTACAACAGAAACCACACAAGAATAAGGGCCTAATAAAGAGTTTAATGGAACAGAAATCAAAAAAAGAATAAACTGAAATAACAAAATTGGTTCTTCTAACAAAATAGACAAACTTCTGGGGAGATAAAGGGGAAGAAAGAGAAAACATATAATCATGATAGGAATTAAAGAGAGGAATAACTACAAATAAATTAGAAAAAAAATAAGAGAATATTAATAATGTTATACCAATAACTTTTTGATCCTGTGATGGACAGTTTTCTAGGAAAGTAAAAATTACCAAAATTAACACGAGAAGAAGCAGGCAATGGAAAGAAACATCAACCGTCAGAGAAAGGGGATCCGCAGACAGGGCCTCCGCTGAGGGTGGGGGGACGCAGGCCAGACCCTGGGGGCTGTGTCGTGGGGAGCCCCCACCTCCGACGAGCTGCGGCAGGGACTTTCCGTGCACCTCGCAACTAGTCAGGAGGCAGACAGAAAACAACCAAGGCACAGACCAATTTTACCTACAAATGCAGATGGGAAAACCTAATTAAAATAGCCAGACCTTGCAGCATTTAAAAAAAAAAAAAAAAAATCAGGCAGGAATTGATTCCAGGACTCAGGAAAGAGCCACCATCCCAACCTCCCAACGGACGACCACATCAGCAGACGAAGGGGAAGAGCCAGACGGTGGTCGCAGGGGCGGAAACAGCGTTCAGTAAAACGCCACAGCCAGCCACAAGGTTAAACGACGCACGACACAGAGATCCGAGGCAAATACGGGAAAGCGTCAATGAAACATCAGATCTGGGTGCGGGCTCGTGGCAAGAGAGACACTCTGCACTCTTCTGTATGTTTGAAGCGTCAGGATTTTAAAAAGGAAAAACGAGTATTCACTAGGGGTGGGGCCCTGACAAGGAAGGTTCTGGAAAGCGAGGCCGGAGCGGGTCTGAGCCCTGTGAACGAAGAAGGCGCGTCCCCCCAAAGGCTTCCAGCCGCACCTGCGCCCACGGCCCAGGAGAGCAAGGGCCACATGCACCCCTGGAAAGGCAGCGCCGCACCCCATGGCCGCCCCACAGCCACCCACACCTCGGGCTGCCCGGGCCTAGGAGGGCAGCGCGGGCCGAGGGCAGCCCCCAGCTGAAACGGGGCCTCTGCTCCCGGCCCCCGACTCCCCACGGGAGGCCCCTCCACGCCCGAACCCGAGGGGCTGGAAGCCCCTCCTCCGGGAGGCGGCGGTTTGCCCTCCAGGGTCTGGGGGCTGGAGCGTCCTCCCGGGCCTCCCGACACCGACCCAGCGTCCCTCCCCTGCCTCTGACGGGAAAGTGACCGCCGCGGCCAGCAGCGTCTGCACACGGACCCCTGGCCCACTCGGGAGAAGGCGTGGACCCTGGACGGGTGGCGGGGCCAGCGGGGAGGCTGTGCCCGGGCGCCGGGCCCTCCTTGACCGCAGGCCTCCCCGCATGGCCAGTGGGACGCACTCTTCTTAAGCGAGTGTTCGCTGAGGCCCTCACACGTGTGTGGTCATGATCAGACTACAGGTGCTTTTCTGGGTCCGGTTTTTGCTCAACACGGTTTTGAAGTTCGGCGAGGTGAGGTGGCTAAAGCCCACGGCTGCAGCTCACTCTCTTATGCTGCCCTGGGGGGTCCAGCACGCGGCTCGGGGTGCTTCCAGGCCGGGCGGCACTTCTAGAGGGGACTACCCAGGCACGGGGCAGGATAGCTTCGACTGCAGTAGACGCCGCCAAATGCTGTCCAAGGGGCCACGAGCAGCGGGCACGCCGGAGGCAGTGCTCCCCCGGAAGCCGGCAAGGGCAGGGGGCACTGCCCAGCCGCCAGCTTGGAGGCGTCCGTGCTCCTGAAGCAGCAGCTCGGTTTCAATCAGCTTTAAAACCGTTATTAGGGGAAGCGGAGGGGAGCAGAGGGTTGAGAAAGGACCCTGCCCACGCGGCCCTACTGAAGCTGCAGAGAAGCTCCCCAAACAAACAGCATCCCAGGGTGAGGAGCAGAGAAGGGAGCCGGCTGCCCGGGGCCGGAGGACAGAGCTGGCCCCGTGACGCGCTGCTGGGGGCCGGGGCGAGACGGCCATACTTACAGTTGCGCCTGCTTCTCCGCTAGCTCTTTGGTTTTCTCCTACAATTACAAAGAGAGAAAAAGAGCAAGTGTGAGGAAACCAGGGAAAGCCAAGAGCCGCCCAGAGGTGGCCTCGTGGGCCGGGACTCGCCCTGCGTGGTGCTGGGCAGTGCCTTCCCGTTCGTTCCTGAACACGAGCTGCACATTTCCTCCAAGAGGAACTTTCCACAGCCATCCGCCTCGCGTAACAAACCGGCACTCGAGTAACGGCGAAGGCAGGCCTGCGTCTCGCCAGCACCAGTGCACACCTCTGCTCCCTCCTGTCGCCAGCTGACCGGCCGTTCCGACATCAGCTGCACGGACAGCACGGAGGTGGGCAGGTGCTCGACCACTGACAGGCACACTGCACGCTGCCCAGCAGGGACTCGGGCTGAGCCAATGTTTTCTGTCCCTTCTAATCAGGAAATTATCCTTGCTTTGGAGCAAACGCTATCTGGCTCGGCTGCTGTTCTCAGAGGGTGTGCACATCAGCCTGCACGCTTCCCAGGAAATGAGGGCTCGGAGGAGGAGGGGCTGCTGAAACCCAGGAAGCCCATGGGGGCTGGCACCAGCCAGGGCCACCACTGAGCATTCCCACAGCGGAGACAGCCGGCTGGTTCCAACTTCTGCTGCCGACCAGCTGTCAGCCTCAGTTTCCCCAACGGTGAAGTGGGGGCCTTGCCATCCCACAGGGGCATGATGGGGTTCAGAACTCCGTGAACGAACCTCTGGATGCGACACCCTATATGGGCCTCTGCTTTGAGGAGGTTTCAAACACTTCAAGGCAGATTTTAAGACGAGGACTCCCTCCGCTTTCTGCACAGCCAGCAGCTTCCCTTCCCTGGTTCTACCCCGGAGGGGCCCGGCCCAGTGTCACGGAAGGTCTCCGGGCAGCTGCGCTACTCGGGAGTCCGGTCCCTGGGGTGGGGGCAGAGGCCAGGCCGGGAGGCGGGCAGCTTGCTCCACGCCCCTCCCACAGAAAGGCCGACAGAGCCCCCCGCGACCCGCCCCCCCCCAGGCAGTGCTTCTCACCAGGGGCCACGGAGGCACCCGGACACTGACAAAGCCTGGGGACACTGCTGGCTGTCACCAAGTGGGGGTGGGTAGAGGGTGCTGTGGCCAGGACCTGGGGTGCCCCCCAGGCAGCAGCTCCATCCCAGAGGAGAGTCTGCACCACCGGGCCTGTCCCCGCTACCGGGAGAACCAGAGGCCCTTGAGGCGGCTCACGACGTGGGCTCGGCCCTGCTCCCGCCTGCGGGGCCACGGGGACGGCGCCCCCCACCACCTCGACCTGGCCGTGCAGGGGAGCCAAGCAGAGGGGCCTGGGGGCTGGGCCTGGTTACCTGGGGGACAGGGGCCCTGGGGGGCGGGGGGCTCAGCGCCACTGACCCAGACGGCCTCGCGGATGAGCCGGGCCGCCCTGAGCAGCAGCCGGGCGAAGGCGCCGGGCGGGAAGCGGGCGGCCGCGTGCTGGGCGCAGAGGCAGAGCAGGAAGGCCGGGGCCAGCGGGGGCGCGTCCGCCCCGGGCTCCGCCAGCGTCAGGATCCTCCGCAGCAGCGCGTCCTCCGCCTCGGGCTCAAACTCCAGCTGCAGCTGCTGCCGCCGGGGCGCGGCCGGCCTCGGGGAGGGGGTGCCCCGGGCCTCCCGCAGGGCGCCGCAGGCCTGGGCCAGGGCCTGGGCGGGCAGCGGCCGGGCGGGCGCCACATCCTTGAAGAGCAGCAGGTAGTGGCGGCCGAGGCCCAGCAGGTCCCCGTGGTGCAGCCGCGCGCCCCGCCGGCCCACCGCGTGGAGGTTGATGGCGACGGACGCCCCGGGCGAGGGCTCCAGGACCAGCGCGTCCTCGGGGGGCTCACGGCCCGGCAGGCGGCGCCGGCGGATGGTGCAGTGCAGGGGCAGGATGTCGGGGGCCGCCAGGCTGATGCTGGGCCGGCTGGCGGGCGTCCTCTGGCCCACCGTGTGCTGCTCCCGGCCGAGCACGTACACCAGGCTGTCCTGGAACGCAGACGGGGCCTCAGCGACCGGGGCACCTCGGGGGGCACCTCGGGGGGCAGGCCCTGAGGGCAGAGGGGAGGGGTCCCCACGAGGTTCACCGGCTGCCCCCACCCTGCCCCCTTGGGACACCCAACTCCGTCCTGAGAGGCCCTTTCCCGGGGGAGTCTCATCACTGAGACCCGGGAGCCACTCCAGCTCAACATGGCCAGTGGCCAGGGGCAGCCGGCCCGGGGACTGGCCTCGCGGGGGTGGGGGTGGGGGGCCGGCTGGGCCTGGGTCTTCCTCACAGGCCGTGTGCCACACGGCACCGAGCTGCAGAAGGTGGGTGCCGGCACCCGGCTTCTTTCCTCGGCTGGAGCAGCCGCCCTGGGGCTGGTGTAACTTGGGGCCGGCGAGGTCCACACGCACTGAACACGGAAACACAGACGGAGCGGCCAGCCTCCGGGGACCCAGGAGGTGAGAAACGAGGGCTCGGGGGCGGGGGGCTCGCGCTGTGACCCCCAGGCCGGCCTGCACGTCCCGTGGGGTGGGGTCTCCCAGGGCCCCTCCCCGCTCACGTGCTGTGGGCTGTAGCCCTGCAGGAGGAGCAGGTGCGGGGCCTGCGCGGGGCTGGGGTGCGCCGGGCCCCCGTGGCCGCTCCTCTCACCGTCCTCGCCAGGTGCGCCCAGGCTGGTGTCGCTGGCGCTGCGGCGCAGCCGGGGTGACCACGGGGCCGGTGCGGGGGCCCCCTTGGTGCGGAGCCACTGCAGCCGGCGGGCCTGGGCGTTGATCCCTGCAGGGGACACGGGTGTGAGGGCTGCCCAGGCCCCTCAAGACCCCACGCGGAAGGGGTGAAGGGGCAGCCCTGGGCCTGGCAGCCACCGCCAGCCCCACTGCAGCCTTCCTCTTACCGCCCTCCCACCACCACCTTAACCGCCTTGGGGTGCAGCCCCCCACCTGCAGCACTTCAGGAAGCCCTCTCTCGCCGTGCCCACTACTAGTGCTCTCAGGAGGCCTGGGAGCCCCTGGGCCCACGTGGCGCCGGCCAGTGCACCAGGGAGTGTCCACAGGGCCAGGCGCCCCACTGCCTGCACCCCGGAGCCGCCCCGCCCCGCGGCCTCCCTACCGGGCCTCGGCCTCAGCAGGCCCCACACCGACGCCACCCCCAAAGCCCTGCTGTGGCCACGTGCGGTCCTCCAGCCAACCCGGGGTCAGGGAAAAGGTCCCTGGGAGAGGGCAGCTGGGATCAGGTGAGAGCACACCTACCGGGCGCCGGGCACAGGGGCTGGAGAGGACAGGGGCCCCCGTCTCACGAGGGGCACGGGGCGCCGCAGCTGCTCTCCCTCCCAAGGCCCCTTCCTCTCCAGCACCAGCGGGTCAGAGGTCACCCCACGCGGACACACGCCCCAGAAACAACACACAGCCGTGAGAATTTAAGGAACAGAGCCCCACACTGAGTCCTCACTGAGCCCTCTGTGGGCCCCTCACCACCTGGGCACCGCATCCCCCTCCAAACCAAGGCTGACCACGGCCCGAGGAGGGCCGGGCACGGGTGGATGAGCCCCCCTGCGGTGCCAGCAGGTGGCGGCCGGTGGGGAGACGGGGAGAGCCCCCGCCCCTGCCTGCCCACCCTCCTGTCCCCCATGTCCCCACCTGCTCCTGCCCCTGCCCACCCCTCCTGCCTCCCCCCTGCCCGCCACAAAGCCAGGCCCAGGAGACTGGCAGGGGGAACGGGGGGCCCCCACTGCCCTGCCCACCCCCAATCGTCAGGAACGCAGACCCCCAGCTTCTCGCATCCTTTGCACAACTGTGGACCCAGATTGGAAAGGAGAAAAGACAAAAGACCAAAAGACGGTCACGAGGCCCTGGCCTGCCCACTCCTAACTGGCAGAACGCGGAGTGAGGGTACGGACGCCACTGGGCGTGCAGCGGCTGTCCGAGTGGGCACCTTCCCCATGGCAGCGCCCACTTCCTGCGCCTGCCCGGACGTGGCCACCGGCGGGGACACTCCTGGGCGGGGGTGGAGGGGCCCCCGGTCGAAAGGGCTCCGCGACGCGCGCGCCCCTGCCACCCACCGCGAGAGCCAGGTGCTTTGTGCTCCTCCGCTGCGGGGCTGAGCGGCAAGGAAACAGCGGGTTACTGTCGCTCCCGGGACAGGATCTAGGCTCCAGGACCGCGCTGGAAGGAAAAGCTTGGCCTTCCTGGACACCGCCAGGTCCCTCTGTGGGTGCCCCGTGGGTCCACCTCCCAACCCCCCTCTTCCTGGAGCCCCCAGACTGCAGATGCCGCCGCTCGCCCCGGGCTGGGCCTGGGCTCAGAGGTGAGGCGGTTGGGACAGTTCTTATGGCAAAGCAACGTCCCTGCTTCCGGAAACTGTACTGAAATGGGGGAAATGAGACTATTGTAAGGTGGCCCCCGGTAAGGGCCGAGGAGACGCGGCAGTCGCTGCTGCAAACACAGAGGCCGGCCTGCCGCGGACGAGCCCTCCCGTCCAGGACACCCTTCCTAGGCTGGCGGAGGACACGGGGCTCTACGTCCAGCCAGCAATCCTTGAAACAGAATTATTCATAATGTACAAAAAAAAAATAAACCTACTTAGGGATAATTTGGCAGGTACCTACATATGATCCCGCCAGCCTTATTCTGGGCATTTCATTTAATTCCATTTCATTCTCATAAAATAACCCTACGAAGGGGCTGCGGCTAGGAGGGAACATGCCAGCCCCAGCTTTTTAAGACCAACCCTCCCACTGGAGGAAAAACTTCTGAAGAAACGTCCCCACCGCACCCCGCCCCACGCACCACGGCCGATTCCACCGGACGCTGCACCGGGGGTGCCGGCCGGAGCAACCACCGAAAGACGAGGCGACCGGAGAGGAGCAGGGAAGTAAAGCCACGTCTGTCCACGGATGGCACAGTCTTGGCGAGGGAAAACACTAAGGGATCCACAAGTGAGCTCAGGAAGGCACGGGACGGGGTCATCTACGCCGAGAGGGAGCAACTCGCAAACGAGAACAAACGCACTCACATGGAGCTCGGCAGCGGGCCCAGCCTACCCAGGCCGGGAGGACGTGCCCACGAGGGGACACCCGCAGGGAAAGCAAGAAAACATCCCTGCAGGCTCAGGGCCGACGGGACAGCCCCCGCGTGGGCTCTGCTGCTGGACCCCAGGGGGGTCTCGGGCCGAGCCCAGGCAGGGCAGGCGGCCTCAGCGTCAGGACTGCGGAGGGGCCGGGCGTCATGTCCTGCCCAGCTCTGTGCTCACGTGTCTCACAACTGCCATCACACTCACGCCGCACCAGCCTCCCCGGCATGCCACACGAGAGAGCACACCGTGAACTTCCCTGCTCAGCTGCTCTGCAGTCAACCGAGAACAGGCCGGGGCAGCTCCCCAGGCAGAGGGCAGGGGTAGGGCCCAAGAGCAGGGGGTGCCGGGCACCCACCCACCAGGCCCTCCACCTCCTGTGCGGACCAAGGCCGCCTGCCCGCCCTGAGCTGCCGCCCGCCCACAGGGCCAGGCCGTTCTCGACACCCGTGAGGCTGGCAGGGGCTGAGGGCACTGTCCCCCCCAGTCCCCCCGAGTCGCAGGCTGCTTGGGGGCGAGGGCGGACCCCGGTGCCCCGTGACGCCCGGCCCCGCACACCCAGAAGGCTCTGATATGAGGCCCGAGCAGCCCGGCTACCCTGCCCGTCCCCGAGGGAGCCACGGAAACCTGGGGGGACAGTGGGAGGATCACTCAGCTTCCACACTGTCTCTCTCAAGCTGGGGCCTGGGCACCGGAGTAGCTCACTGTGTTGCTTTAGTGAACTTTCTGTGTGCTTGGAATATTTCAAAATAAAGGGGAATGTAACGCGAGAAAATTACAGAATGAGAAACACAAATTTGAGTGAATAAACCTAGCACATCGGAAACGAAACGTGAACTAAAACGATGAATACATTTTTTTCTGCTGTCACATCAGCAAAGATTTTCAAAGAAGAGAATCAAAGGTGAGCGAGGACGAGGCGAGACGCACACGCTCGTGAACTGCGGGGGGAACCCAGCCCCACAAATTCTGAAACCGTGAAGGGATTTTGAACGTCTCTATCTCCCCACAAAGGCACCGCACGGTTAAGCCACCATCCTTCAGAAACCATCAGAAAGGAGTCGAAAGTTCCGTACAAAAAGGTTTACAGAAGCATTATTTATAAACAGAGAAAAAGGGAAACATTCTAAAATTTCAGTAGGAAAACGGTCAGCACAGCCCTCCATCGGCATTAAAAATGATAGTCACAACACAAGTCATGAATAATTAGGTAAAAACAAGCAAAAAGACAGAGAATATTCAACTCTAGATAGGCTGATTTAAATTATGGAAGAAGCTAAATGCATGTACTAGGAAAAACCTGGAACTTTTTGAAAAGCACAAAGCATTGAAGGCAATTCTTTCCCAGAAGTCGCATTCCTCTTTACCTTCCCCGTTTTCCAACTCTTCAACAACAGATGCGTTGTATTTTTTAAAGTGGGAGCAATTATTTTTTAAGGCATTTTTTATTGTGAACTTTATCATATATACATATAGTGATAACTTCCAAAGTAGGATTTAACAAGTAGTTAGAGAGCAAATTTCAAAGAATGCCACACTTCCACAATTTAGTTATTTCCATTATTGTAAAATACATAGAGAGAAAGGTGTTCGCTTTCAAAGTGCAGCTCAGCAAGCGGTTATGTAGGCAATTTCAAAGAACGTTATGGGTCATGCTTCCACGGCTTCTGTTCTCTCCTTGCTGTGAAGCCATTATTTTTTAAGGTGCTGAAAACCTGGCCCTCCTCATGAGGTCAGAGCCTCAGCAGGGGGTGCCACCCCAGCCCGAGAAGCAGCCGAGACCCCAACGGAGGTGACGGAGACCAGGCGGGGAAAAGGCCCAGCACCGGCGCCGCAGGCGGAGTGGAGCCGTCCGGGCCGTGCAGGGCCGGGTGCAGCACCAATATGCGCACGTGCTCACGTCTCCTAACTGCAAGCCCTGGACTCCGTCAGGTCTCCGTTTTGTTTCTGTTCTGAATGCAATCTTACTGAGAAACATTCACACAGCACATCCTCCTTCCAAAGTAGAC